>NW_027488609.1:600000-900000 GCF_050948215.1 Halictus rubicundus
TAGGATAGGATAGATAATAGGATAGGATAGAGGATAGGATAGGATAGAGGATAGGATAGGATAGAGGATAGGATAGGATAGAGGATTGGATAGGATAGACGATAGGATAGGATAGAGGATAGAATAGGATAGAGGATAGGATAGAGGATAGGATAGAGGATTGGATAGGATAGAGGATATTATAGGATAGAGGATATCATATGCTAGAGGATACGATATTTTAGAGGGTAGGATAGGATAGAGGATCGGATAGGATAGAGGATTGGATAGGATAGAGGATAGGATAGGATAGAGGGTAGGATAGGATAGAGGATAGGATAGGGGATAGGATAGAGGATAGGATAGAGGATAGGATAGGATAGAGGATAGGATAGGATAGCGGAGAGGATAGGATAGAGGATCGGATAGGATCGAGGATAGGATAGGATAGAGGATAGGATAGGGGATTGGATAGGATAGAGGATAGGAGACGATGGAGGTTTGGATAGGATAGAGGATAGGATACAATAGAGGATAGGATAGGATAGCGGAGAGGACAGGATAGAGGATCGGATAGGATCGAGGATAGGATAGGATAGAGGATAGGATAGGGGATAGGATAGGATAGAGAATAGGATAGCATAGAGATTGGATAGGATAGACGATAGGATAGGATAGAGGATAGAATAGGATAGAGGATAGGATAGAGGATAGGATAGAGGATTGGATAGGATAGAGGATATTATAGGAAAGAGGATATGATAGGATAGAGGATACGATATTTTAGAGGGTAGGATCGGATAGAGGATCGGATAGGATAGAGGATTGGATAGGATTGAGGATAGGATAGGATAGGGGGTAGGATAGGATAGATGATAGGATAGGATAGAGGATAGGACATAAGATGGGATAGGATAGACGATAGGATAGGATAGAGGATAGAATAGGATAGAGGATAGGATAGAGGATAGGATCGAGGATAGGATAGAGGATAGAATAGGATAGAGGATAGGATAGAGGATAGGATCGAGGATAGGATAGAGGATAGGATAGAGGATAGGATAGAGGATTGGATAGGATAGAGGATATTATAGGAAAGTGGATATGATATGCTAGAGGATACGATATTATAGAGGATAGGATAGGATAGAGGATCGGATAGGATAGAGGATTGGATAGGATAGAGGATAGGATAGGATAGAGGATATGATAGGATAGAGGATAGGATAGGGGATAGGATAGAGGGTAGGATTGGGGATTGGATAGGATAGAGGATTGGAGACGATGGAGGTTTGGATAGGATAGCGGAGAGGATAGGATAGAGGATCGGATAGGATAGAGGATAGGATAGCATAGAGGATTGGATAGGATAGACGATAGGATAGGATAGAGAATAGGATAGCATAGAGATTGGATAGGATAGACGATAGGATAGGATAGAGGATAGAATAGGATAGAGGATAGGATAGAGGATAGGATAGAGGATTGGATAGGATAGAGGATATTATAGGAAAGAGGATATGATAGGATAGAGGATACGATATTTTAGAGGGTAGGATCGGATAGAGGATCGGATAGGATAGAGGATTGGATAGGATTGAGGATAGGATAGGATAGGGGGTAGGATAGGATAGATGATAGGATAGGATAGAGGATAGGACATAAGATGGGATAGGATAGACGATAGGATAGGATAGAGGATAGAATAGGATAGAGGATAGGATAGAGGATAGGATCGAGGATAGGATAGAGGATAGAATAGGATAGAGGATAGGATAGAGGATAGGATCGAGGATAGGATAGAGGATAGGATAGAGGATAGGATAGAGGATTGGATAGGATAGAGGATATTATAGGAAAGTGGATATGATATGCTAGAGGATACGATATTATAGAGGATAGGATAGGATAGAGGATCGGATAGGATAGAGGATTGGATAGGATAGAGGATAGGATAGGATAGAGGATATGATAGGATAGAGGATAGGATAGGGGATAGGATAGAGGATAGGATAGAGGATAGGATAGGATAGGATAGGATAGAGGATAGGATAGGATAGCGGAGAGGATAGGATAGAGGATCGGATAGGATCGAGGATAGGATAGGATAGAGGATAGGATAGGGGATAGGATAGGATAGAGAATAGGATAGTATAGAGGGTAGGATAGGGGATTGGATAGGATAGACGATAGGATAGGATAGAGGATAGAACAGGATAGAGGATAGGATAGAGGATAGGATAGAGGATTGGATGGCATAGAGGATAGGATAGCATAGAGGATTGGATAGGATAGACGATAGGATAGGATAGAGGATAGAATAGGATAGAGGATAGGATAGAGGATAGGATAGAGGATTGGATGGGATAGAGGATAGGATAGGATAGACGATAGGATAGGATAGAGGATAGAATAGGATAGAGGATAGGATAGAGGATAGGATAGAGGATTGGATGGGATAGAGGATATTATAGGATAGAGGATATGATATGCTAGAGGATACGATATTATAGTGGATAGGATAGGATAGAGGATCGGATAGGATAGAGGATTGGCTAGGATAGAGGATAGGATAGGATAGAGGGTAGGATAGGATAGAGGATAGGATAGGATAGAGGATCGGATAGGATCGAGGATAGAATAGGATAGAGGATAGGATAGAGGATAGGATAGAGGATTCGATAGGATAGAGGATATTATAGGATAGAGGATATGATATGCTAGAGGATACGATATTTTAGAGGGTAGTATAGGATAGAGGATCGGATAGGATAGAGGATTGGATAGGGTAGAGGATAGGATAGGATAGAGGATCGGATAGGATAGAGGATTGGATAGGATAGAGGATAGGATAGGATACGGGATAGGATAGGATAGAGGATAGGATAGGGGATAGGATAGAGGATAGGATAGAGGATAGGATAGGATAGAGGATAGGATAGGATAGAGGATAGGATAGGATAGCGGAGAGGATAGGATAGAGGATCGGATAGGATCGAGGATAGGATAGGATACAGGATAGGATAGGGGATAGGATAGGATAGAGAATAGGATAGGATAGAGGGTAGGATTGGGGATTGGATAGGATAGAGGATTGGAGACGATGGAGGTTTGGATAGGATAGAGGATAGGATAGGATAGAGGATAGGATAGGATAGAGGATAGGATAGCATAGAGGATTGGATAGGATAGACGATAGGATAGGACAGAGGATAGAATAGGATAGAGGATAGGATAGAGGATAGGATAGAGGATTGGATAGGATAGAGGATTGGATAGGATAGAGGATAGGATAGGATAGAGGATATGACAGGATAGAGGATAGGATAGGGGATAGGATAGAGGATAGGATAGAGGATAGGATAGGATAGCGGAGAGGATAGGATAGAGGATCGGATAGGATCGAGGATAGGATAGGATAGAGGATAGGATAGGGGATAGGATAGGATAGAGAATAGGATATTATAGAGGGTAGGATAGGGGATTGGATAGGATAGAGGATAGGAGACGATGGAGGTTTGGATAGGATAGAGGATAGGATAGGATAGCGGAGAGGATAGGATAGAGGATCGGATAGGATCGAGGATAGGATAGGATAGAGGGTAGGATAGGGGATTGGATAGGATAGAGGATAGGAGACGATGGAGGTTTGGATAGGGTAGAGGATATGATAGGATAGAGGATAGGATAGTATAGAGGATAGGATAGCATAGAGGATTGGATAGGATAGACGATAGGATAGGACAGAGGATAGGTTAGGATAGCGGAGAGGATAGGATAGAGGATCGGATAGGATCGAGGATAGGATAGGATAGAGGATAGGATAGGATAGGATAGAGGATAGGATAGGATAGGATAGAGGATAGGATAGGATAGAGGATAGGATAGGATAGAGGATAGGATAGGATAGAGGATAGGATAGGATAGAGGATAGGATAGGATAGAGGATAGGATAGGATAGAGGATAGGATAGGATAGAGGATAGGATAGGATAGAGGATAGGATAGGATAGAGGATAGGATAGGATAGAGGATAGGATAGGATAGAGGGTAGGATAGGGGATAGGATAGGATAGAGAATAGGATAGGGTAGAGTGTAGGATAGGGGATTGGATAGGATAGAGGATAGGAGACGATGGAGGATAGGATAGGATAGAGTATAGAATAGGATTGAAGATAGGGTCGGATGGGTGACAGGATGGGATAGAGGATAGGATAGGGGATTGGATAGGATAGAGGATAGGATAGGATAGAGGATAGGATGGGATAGAGGATAGGATAGGATAGAGCATAGGATAGGATAGAGGATAGGATAGGATAGAGGATAGAATAGGATAGAGAATAGGATAGGATAGAGGATATGATAGGATAGAGGATAGGATAGGGTAGAGGATAGAATAGGATAGAGGATAGGATAGAGGATAGGATAGAGGATTGGATAGGATAGAGGATATTATAGGATAGAGGATATGATATGCTAGAGGATACGATATTTTAGAGGATAGGATAGGATAGAGGATACGATATTTTAGAGGGTAGGATGGGATAGAGGATCGGATAGGATAGAGGATTGGATAGGATTGAGGATAGGATAGGATAGGGGGTAGGATAGGATAGAGGATAGGATAGGATAGAGGATAGGACATAAGATGGGATAGGATAGACGATAGGATAGGATAGAGGATAGAATAGGATAGAGCATAGGATAGAGGATAGGATCGAGGATAGGATAGAGGATAGGATAGAGGATAGGATAGAGGATTGGATAGGATAGAGGATATTATAGGAAAGAGGATATGATATGCTAGAGGATACGATATTATAGAGGATAGGATAGGATAGAGGATCGGATAGGATAGAGGATTGGATAGGATAGAGGATAGGATAGGATAGAGGGTAGGATAGGATAGAGGATAGGATAGGATAGAGGATAGGACATATGATTGGATAGGATAGACGATAGGATAGGATAGAGGATAGAATAGGATAGAGGATAGGATAGAGGATAGGATAGAGGATAGGATAGAGGATAGGATAGAGGATAGGATAGAGGATAGGATAGTGGATAGGATAGAGGATTGGATAGGATAGAGGATATTATAGGAAAGAGGATATGATATGCTAGATGATACGATATTATAGAGGATAGGATAGGATAGAGGATCGGATAGGATAGAGGATTGAATAGGATAGAGGACAGGATAGGATAGAGGATAGGATAGGATAGAGGATTGGATAGGATAGATGATATTATAGGAAAGAGGATATGATATGCTAGAGGATACGATATTATAGAGGATTGGATAGGATAGAGGATCGGATAGGATAGAGGATTGAATAGGATAGAGGACAGGATAGGATAGAGGATAGGATAGGATAGAGGATTGGATAGGGGATAGGATAGAGGATAGGATAGAGGATGGGATAGGATAGAGGATCGGATAGGATAGCGGAGAGGATAGGATAGAGGATCGGATTGTATCGAGGATAGGATAGGATAGAGGATAGGATAGGGGATAGGATAGGATAGAGAATAGGATAGGATAGAGGGTAGGATAGGGGATTGGATAGGATAGGGGATAGGAGACGATGGAGGATAGGATAGGATAGAGGATAGGATAGGATAGAGAATAGGATAGGATAGACGATAGGATAGAGGATAGGATAGAGGATAGGACAGACGATTGGATAGGATAGAGGATATTATAGGAAAGAGGATATGATATGCTAGAGGATACGATATTATAGAGGATAGGATAGGATAGAGGATCGGATAGGATAGAGGATTGGATAGGATAGAGGATAGGATAAGATAGAGGATAGGATAGGATAGGATAGAGGATAGGATAGGATAGAGGATAGGATAGGATGGAGGATAGGATAGGATAGAGGATAGGATAAGATAGCGGAGAGGATAGGATAGAGGATCGGATAGGATCGAGGATAGGATAGGATAGAGGATAAGATAGGATAGGATATAGGATAGGATAGGATAGAGGATAGGATAGGATAGCGGAGAGGATAGGATAGAGGATCGGATAGGATCGAGGATAGGATAGGATAGAGGATAGAGGATAGGATAGGATAGAGGATAGGATAGGATAGGATAGAGGATAGGATAGGATAGGATAGAGGATAGGATAGGATAGAGGATAGGATAGGATAGAGGATAGGATAGGATAGAGGATAGGATAGGATAGAGGATAGGATAGGATAGAGGATAGGATAGGATAGAGGATAGGATAGGATAGAGGATAGGATAGGATAGAGGATAGGATAGGATAGAGGGTAGGATAGGGGATAGGATAGGATAGAGGATAGAATAGGATAGAGGATAGGATAGGATAGAGGATAGGATTGGATAGAGGATAGGATAGGGGATAGGATAGGATAGGATAGAGAATAGGATAGGATAGAGGATAGGATAGGGGATTGGATAGGATAGAGGATAGGAGACGATGGAGGATAGGATAGGATAGAGGATAGGATAGGATAGAGGATAGGATAGGATAGAGGATACGATAGGATAGAGGATAGGATAGGGGATTGGATAGTATAAAGGATAGGAGAGGATAGAGGATAGGATAGGATTGAGGATAGGATAGGATAGCGGATAGGATACGATAGAGGATGGGATAGGATAGAGGATTGGATAGGATAGAGGATAGGATAGGATAGAGGTTGGGATAGGATAGAGGATAGGATAGGATAGAGGATAGGACATAAGATTGGTTAGGATAGACGATAGGATAGGATAGAGGATAGGATAGGGGGTAGGATAGGATAGAGAATAGGATAGGATAGAGGGTAGGATAGGGGATTGGATAGGATAGAGGATAGGAGACGATGGAGGTTTGGATAGGATAGAGGATAGGATAGGATAGAGGATAGGATAGGATAGAGGATAGGATAGCATAGAGGATTGGATAGGATAGACGATAGGATAGGATAGAGGATAGAATAGGATAGAGTATAGGATAGAGGATAGGATAGAGGATATTATAGGAAAGAGGATATGATATGCTAGAGGATACGATATTATAGAGGATAGGATAGGATAGAGGATAGGATAGGGGATGGGATAGAGGATAGGATAGTATAGAGGGTAGGATAGGATAGAGGATAGGATAGGATAGAGGATAGGACATAAGATTGGTTAGGATAGACGATAGGATAGGATAGAGGATAGGATAGGGGATAGGATAGGATAGAGAATAGGATAGGATAGAGGGTAGGATAGGGGATTGGATAGGATAGAGGATAGGATAGGATAGAGAATAGGATAGGATAGACGATAGGATAGAGGATAGGATAGAGGATAGGACAGACGATTGGATAGGATAGAGGATAGGACAGACGATTGGATAGGATAGAGGATATTATAGGAAAGAGGATATGATATGCTAGAGGATACGATATTATAGAGGATAGGATAGGATAGAGGATCGGATAGGATAGAGGATTGGATAGGATAGAGGATAGGATAAGATAGAGGATAGGATAGGATAGGATAGAGGATAGGATAGGATAGAGGATAGGATAGGATGGAGGATAGGATAGGATAGAGGATAGGATAGGATAGCGGAGAGGATAGGATAGAGGATCGGATAGGATCGAGGATAGGATAGGATAGAGGATAGGATAGGATAGGATATAGGATAGGATAGGATAGAGGATAGGATAGGATAGCGGAGAGGATAGGATAGAGGATCGGATAGGATCGAGGATAGGATAGGATAGAGGATAGGATAGGATAGGATAGAGGATAGGATAGGATAGGATAGAGGATAGGATAGAGGATAGGATAGGATAGAGGATAGGATAGGATAGAGGATAGGATAGGATAGAGGATAGGATAGGATAGAGGATAGGATAGGATAGAGGATAGGATAGGATAGAGGATAGGATAGGATAGAGGATAGGATAGGATAGAGGATAGGATAGGATAGAGGATAGGATAGGATAGAGGATAGGATAGGATAGAGGATAGGGTAGGATAGAGGATAGGATAGGATAGAGGGTAGGATAGGGGATAGGATAGGATAGAGGATAGAATAGGATAGAGGATAGGATAGGATAGAGGATAGGATTGGATAGAGGATAGGATAGGGGATAGGATAGGATAGGATAGAGAATAGGATAGGATAGAGGATAGGATAGGGGATTGGATAGGATAGAGGATAGGAGACGATGGAGGATAGGATAGGATAGAGGATAGGATAGGATAGAGGATAGGATAGGATAGAGGATACGATAGGATAGAGGATAGGATAGGGGATTGGATAGTATAAAGGATAGGAGGGGATAGAGGATAGGATAGGATTGAGGATAGGATAGGATAGCGGATAGGATACGATAGAGGATGGGATAGGATAGAGGATTGGATAGGATAGAGGATAGGATAGGATAGAGGGTGGGATAGGATAGAGGATAGGATAGGATAGAGGATAGGACATAAGATTGGTTAGGATTGACGATAGGATAGGGTAGAGGATAGGATAGGGGGTAGGATAGGATAGAGAATAGGATAGGACAGAGGGTAGGATAGGGGATTGGATAGGATAGAGGATAGGAGACGATGGAGGTTTGGATAGGATAGAGGATAGGATAGGATAGAGGATAGGATAGGATAGAGGATAGGATAGCATAGAGGATTGGATAGGATAGACGATAGGATAGGATAGAGGATAGAATAGGATAGAGTATAGGATAGAGGATAGGATAGAGGATATTATAGGAAAGAGGATATGATATGCTAGAGGATACGATATTATAGAGGATAGGATAGGATAGAGGATAGGATAGGGGATAGGATAGAGGATAGGATAGTATAGAGGGTAGGATAGGATAGAGGATAGGATAGGATAGAGGATAGGACATAAGATTGGTTAGGATAGACGATAGGATAGGATAGAGGATAGGATAGGGGATAGGATAGGATAGAGAATAGGATAGGATAGAGGGTAGGATAGGGGATTGGATAGGATAGAGGATAGGAGACGATGGAGGTTTGGATAGGATAGAGGATAGGATAGGATAGAGGATAGGATAGGATAGAGGATAGGATAGCATAGAGGATTGGATAGGATAGACGATAGGATAGGATAGAGGATAGAATAGGATAGAGTATAGGATAGAGGATAGGATAGAGGATATTATAGGAAAGAGGATATGATATGCTAGAGGATACGATATTATAGAGGATAGGATAGGATAGAGGATAGGATAGGGGATGGGATAGAGGATAGGATAGTATAGAGGGTAGGATAGGATAGAGGATAGGATAGGATAGAGGATAGGACATAAGATTGGTTAGGATAGACGATAGGATAGGATAGAGGATAGGATAGGGGATAGGATAGGATAGAGAATAGGATAGGATAGAGGGTAGGATAGGGGATAGGATAGGATAGAGGATAGGATAGGATAGAGAATAGGATAGGATAGACGATAGGATAGAGGATAGGATAGAGGATAGGACAGACGATTGGATAGGATAGAGGATAGGACAGACGATTGGATAGGATAGAGGATATTATAGGAAAGAGGATATGATATGCTAGAGGATACGATATTATAGAGGATAGGATAGGATAGAGGATCGGATAGGATAGAGGATTGGATAGGATAGAGGATAGGATAAGATAGAGGATAGGATAGGATAGGATAGAGGATAGGATAGGATAGAGGATAGGATAGGATGGAGGATAGGATAGGATAGAGGATAGGATAGGATAGCGGAGAGGATAGGATAGAGGATCGGATAGGATCGAGGATAGGATAGGATAGAGGATAGGATAGGATAGGATATAGGATAGGATAGGATAGAGGATAGGATAGGATAGCGGAGAGGATAGGATAGAGGATCGGATAGGATCGAGGATAGGATAGGATAGAGGATAGGATAGGATAGGATAGAGGATAGGATAGGATAGGATAGAGGATAGGATAGGATAGGATAGAGGATAGGATAGGATAGAGGATAGGATAGGATAGAGGATAGGATAGGATAGAGGATAGGATAGGATAGAGGATAGGATAGGATAGAGGATAGGATAGGATAGAGGATAGGATACGATAGAGGATAGGATAGGATAGAGGATAGGATAGGATAGAGTATAGGATAGGATAGAGGATAGGATAGGATAGAGGATAGGATAGGATAGAGGATAGGATAGGATAGAGGGTAGGATAGGGGATAGGATAGGATAGAGGATAGAATAGGATAGAGGATAGGATAGGATAGAGGATAGGATTGGATAGAGGATAGGATAGGGGATAGGATAGGATAGGATAGAGAATAGGATAGGATAGAGGATAGGATAGGGGATTGGATAGGATAGAGGATAGGAGACGATGGAGGATAGGATAGGATAGAGGATAGGATAGGATAGAGGATAGGATAGGATAGAGGATACGATAGGATAGAGGATAGGATAGGGGATTGGATAGTATAAAGGATAGGAGGGGATAGAGGATAGGATAGGATTGAGGATAGGATAGGATAGCGGATAGGATACGATAGAGGATGGGATAGGATAGAGGATTGGATAGGATAGAGGATAGGACAGGATAGAGGATAGGATAGGATAGAGGATAGGATAGGATAGAGGATAGGACATAAGATTGGTTAGGATTGACGATAGGATAGGGTAGAGGATAGGATAGGGGGTAGGATAGGATAGAGAATAGGATAGGATAGAGGGTAGGATAGGGGATTGGATAGGATAGAGGATAGGAGACGATGGAGGTTTGGATAGGATAGAGGATAGGATAGGATAGAGGATAGGATAGGATAGAGGATAGGATAGCATAGAGGATTGGATAGGATAGACGATAGGATAGGATAGAGGATAGAATAGGATAGAGTATAGGATAGAGGATAGGATAGAGGATATTATAGGAAAGAGGATATGATATGCTAGAGGATACGATATTATAGAGGATAGGATAGGATAGAGGATAGGATAGGGGATAGGATAGAGGATAGGATAGTATAGAGGGTAGGATAGGATAGAGGATAGGATAGGATAGAGGATAGGACATAAGATTGGTTAGGATAGACGATAGGATAGGATAGAGGATAGGATAGGGGATAGGATAGGATAGAGAATAGGATAGGATAGAGGGTAGGATAGGGGATTGGATAGGATAGAGGATAGGAGACGATGGAGGTTTGGATAGGATAGAGGATAGGATAGGATAGGATAGAGGATAGGATAGGATAGAGGATAGGATAGCATAGAGGATTGGATAGGATAGACGATAGGATAGGATAGAGGATAGAATAGGATAGAGGATAGGATAGAGGATTGGATAGGATAGAGGATATTATAGGAAAGAGGATATGATATGCTAGAGGATACGATATTATAGAGGATAGGATAGGATAGAGGATAGGATAGGGGATAGGATAGAGGATAGGATAGAATAGAGGATAGGATAGAGGATAGGATAGGATAGAGGATAGGATAGGACAGCGGAGAGGATAGGATAGGATAGAGGATAGGATAGGATAGGGTAGGGGATAGGATAGGATAGAGGATAGGATAGGATAGCGGAGAGGATAGGATAGAGGATCGGATAGGATCGAGGATAGGATAGGATAGAGGATAGGATAGGATAGGATAGAGGATAGGATAGGATAGGATAGAGGATAGGATAGGATAGGATAGAGGATAGGATAGGATAGAGGATAGGATAGGATAGAGGATAGGATAGGATAGAGGATAGGATAGGATAGAGGATAGGATAGGATAGAGGATAGGATAGGATAGAGGATAGGATAGGATAGAGGATAGGATAGGATAGAGTATAGGATAGGATAGAGGATAGGATAGGATAGAGGATAGGATAGGATAGAGGATAGGATAGGATAGAGGGTAGGATAGGGGATAGGATAGGATAGAGGATAGAATAGGATAGAGGATAGGATAGGATAGAGGATAGGATTGGATAGAGGATAGGATAGGGGATAGGATAGGATAGGATAGAGAATAGGATAGGATAGAGGATAGGATAGGGGATTGGATAGGATAGAGGATAGGAGACGATGGAGGATAGGATAGGATAGAGGATAGGATAGGATAGAGGATAGGATAGGATAGAGGATACGATAGGATAGAGGATAGGATAGGGGATTGGATAGTATAAAGGATAGGAGGGGATAGAGGATAGGATAGGATTGAGGATAGGATAGGATAGCGGATAGGATACGATAGAGGATGGGATAGGATAGAGGATTGGATAGGATAGAGGATAGGACAGGATAGAGGATAGGATAGGATAGAGGATAGGATAGGATAGAGGATAGGACATAAGATTGGTTAGGATTGACGATAGGATAGGGTAGAGGATAGGATAGGGGGTAGGATAGGATAGAGAATAGGATAGGATACAGGGTAGGATAGGGGATTGGATAGGATAGAGGATAGGAGACGATGGAGGTTTGGATAGGATAGAGGATAGGATAGGATAGAGGATAGGATAGGATAGAGGATAGGATAGCATAGAGGATTGGATAGGATAGACGATAGGATAGGATAGAGGATAGAATAGGATAGAGTATAGGATAGAGGATAGGATAGAGGATATTATAGGAAAGAGGATATGATATGCTAGAGGATACGATATTATAGAGGATAGGATAGGATAGAGGATAGGATAGGGGATAGGATAGAGGATAGGATAGTATAGAGGGTAGGATAGGATAGAGGATAGGATAGGATAGAGGATAGGACATAAGATTGGTTAGGATAGACGATAGGATAGGATAGAGGATAGGATAGGGGATAGGATAGGATAGAGAATAGGATAGGATAGAGGGTAGGATAGGGGATTGGACAGGATAGAGGATAGGAGACGATGGAGGTTTGGATAGGATAGAGGATAGGATAGGATAGGATAGAGGATAGGATAGGATAGAGGATAGGATAGCATAGAGGATTGGATAGGATAGACGATAGGATAGGATAGAGGATAGAATAGGATAGAGGATAGGATAGAGGATTGGATAGGATAGAGGATATTATAGGAAAGAGGATATGATATGCTAGAGGATACGATATTATAGAGGATAGGATAGGATAGAGGATAGGATAGGGGATAGGATAGAGGATAGGATAGAATAGAGGATAGGATAGAGGATAGGATAGGATAGAGGATAGGATAGGACAGCGGAGAGGATAGGATAGGATAGAGGATAGGATAGGATAGGGTAGGGGATAGGATAGGATAGAGGATAGGATAGGATAGAGGATTGGATAGGATAGAGGGTAGGATAGGATAGAGGATAGGATATAGGATTGGATAGGGTAGAGGATCGGATAGGATAGAGGATTGGATATTATAGAGGATAGGATAGGATAGGGATAGGATAGGATAGAGAATAGGATAGGATAGAGGATTGGATAGGGGATTGGATAGGATAGAGGATAGGAGACGACGGAGGATAGGATAGGATAGAGGATAGGATAGGATAGAGGATAGGATAGGATAGAGGATAGGATAGGATAGAGGATAGGATAGGATAGAGGATAGGATAGGATAGGGGATAGGATAGGAGATTGGATAGGATAGGAGATTGGATAGGATAGAGGATAGGATAGGATAGAGGATAGGATAGGATTGAGGATAGGATAGGATAGAGGATAGGATAGGATAGAGGATAGGATAGGATAGAGGATAGGATAGGATAGAGGATAGGATAGGATAGAGGATAGGATAGGATAGAGGATAGGATAGGATAGACGAAAGGATAGGATAGAGGATAGGACAGGATACAGGATAGGATAGGATAGAGGATAGGATAGGATAGAGCATAGGATATAGGATTGGATAGGGTAGAGGATCGGATAGGATAGAGGATTGGATATTATAGAGGATAGGATAGGATAGAGGATAGGATAGGATAGGATAGAGGATAGGATAGGATAGAGAATAGGATAGGATAGAGGATCGGATAGGATAGGATAGAGGATAGGATAGGATAGAGGATATGATAGAGAATAGGATAGGATAGAGGATCGGATAGGATAGGATAGAGAATAGGATAGGATAGAGGATTGGATAGGGGATTGGATAGGATAGAGGATAGGAGACGATGGAGGATAGGATAGGATAGAGGATAGGATAGGATAGAGGATAGGATAGGATAGAGGATAGGATAGGATAGAGGATAGGATAGGATAGGGGATAGGATAGGAGATTGGATAGGATAGGAGATTGGATAGGATAGAGGATAGGATAGGATAGAGGATAGGATAGGATTGAGGATAGGATAGGATAGAGGATAGGATAGGATAGAGGATAGGATAGGATAGAGGATAGGATAGGATAGAGGATAGGATAGGATAGAGGATAGGATAGGATAGACGAAAGGATAGGATAGAGGATAGGATAGGATACAGGATAGGATAGGATAGAGGATAGGATAGGATAGAGCATAGGATATAGGATTGGATAGGGTAGAGGATCGGATAGGATAGAGGATTGGATATTATAGAGGATAGGATAGGATAGAGGATAGGATAGAGGATAGGATAGGGGATAGGATAGGATAGGATAGAGGATTGGATAGGGGATTGGATAGGATAGAGGAAAGGAGACGATGGAAGATAGGATAGGATGGAGGATAGAATAGGATAGAGGATAGGATAGAGAATAGGATAGGAGAGAGGATAGGATATGATAGATAATAGGATAGGATAGATAATTGGATAGAGGATAGGATAGAGGATAGGATAGAGGATAGGATAGAGGATAGGATAGAGGATAGGATAGAGGATAGGATAGGATAGAGGATAGGATAGGATAGAGGATAGGATAGGATAGAGGATAGGATAGGATAGAGGATAGGATAGGATAGGATAGAGGATAGGATAGGATAGAGGATAGGATAGGATAGAGGATAGGATAGAGGATAGGATAGGATAGAGGATAGGATAGGATAGAGGATAGGATAGGAGATTGGATAGGATAGAGGATAGGATAGGATAGACGATAGGATAGGACAGAGGATAGAATAGGATAGGATAGAGGATAGGATAGGATAGAGGATAGGATAGGATAGAGGATAGGATAGGATAGAGGATAGGATAGGATAGATAATAGGATAGAGTATAGGATAGAGGATAGGATAGTGGATAGGATAGGATAGAGGATAGGATAGGATAGAGGATAGGATAGGAGATTGGATAGGATAGAGGATAGGAAAGGATAGAGGATAGGATAGGATAGAGGATAGGATAGGATAGATAATAGGATAGAGTATAGGATAGAGGATAGGATAGAGGATAGGATAGGATAGAGGATAGGATAGGATAGAGGATAGGATAGGAGATTGGATAGGATAGAGGATAGGATAGGATAGAGGATAGGATAGGATTGAGGATAGGATAGGATAGAGGATAGGATAGGGGATAGGATAGGATAGGATAGAGGATTGGATAGGGGATTGGATAGGATAGAGGAAAGGAGACGATGGAAGATAGGATAGGATAGAGGATAGAATAGGATAGAGGATAGGATAGAGAATAGGATAGGTTAGAGGATAGGATAGGATAGGGGATAGGATAGGATAGAGGATAGGATAGGATAGAGGATAGGATAGGATAGGATAGAGGATAGGATAGGATAGAGGATAGGATAGGATAGAGGATAGGATAGGATAGACGATAGGATAGGATAGAGGATAGGATAGGATAGAGGATAGGATAGGATAGACGATAGGATAGGATAGAGGATAGGATATAGGATTGGATAGGGTAGAGGATCGGATAGGATAGAGGATTGGATATTATAGAGGATAGGATAGGATAGGGATAGGATAGGATAGAGAATAGGATAGGATAGAGGATTGGATAGGGGATTGGATAGGATTGAGGATAGGAGACGACGGAGGATAGGATAGGATAGAGGATAGGATAGGATAGAGGATAGGATAGGATAGAGGATAGGATAGGATAGAGGATAGGATAGGATAGAGGATAGGATAGGATAGGGGATAGGATAGGAGATTGGATAGGATAGGAGATTGGATAGGATAGAGGATAGGATAGGATAGAGGATAGGATAGGATTGAGGATAGGATAGGATAGAGGATAGGATAGGATAGAGGATAGGATAGGATAGAGGATAGGATAGGATAGAGGATAGGATAGGATAGAGGATAGGATAGGATAGAGGATAGGATAGGATAGACGAAAGGATAGGATAGAGGATAGGACAGGATACAGGATAGGTTAGGATAGAGGATAGGATAGGATAGAGCATAGGATATAGGATTGGATAGGGTAGAGGATCGGATAGGATAGAGGATTGGATATTATAGAGGATAGGATAGGATAGAGGATAGGATAGAGGATAGGATAGGGGATAGGATAGGATAGGATAGAGGATTGGATAGGGGATTGGATAGGATAGAGGAAAGGAGACGATGGAAGATAGGATAGGATGGAGGATAGAATAGGATAGAGGATAGGATAGAGAATAGGATAGGAGAGAGGATAGGATATGATAGATAATAGGATAGGATAGATAATTGGATAGAGGATAGGATAGGATAGGATAGAGGATAGGATAGGATAGAGAATAGGATAGGATAGAGGATCGGATAGGATAGGATAGAGGATAGGATAGGATAGAGGATATGATAGAGAATAGGATAGGATAGAGGATCGGATAGGATAGGATAGAGAATAGGATAGGATAGAGGATTGGATAGGGGATTGGATAGGATAGAGGATAGGAGACGATGGAGGATAGGATAGGATAGAGGATAGGATAGGATAGAGGATAGGATAGGATAGAGGATAGGATAGGATAGAGGATAGGATAGGATAGGGGATAGGATAGGAGATTGGATAGGATAGGAGATTGGATAGGATAGAGGATAGGATAGGATAGAGGATAGGATAGGATTGAGGATAGGATAGGATAGAGGATAGGATAGGATAGAGGATAGGATAGGATAGAGGATAGGATAGGATAGAGGATAGGATAGGATAGAGGATAGGATAGGATAGAGGATAGGATAGGATAGAGGATAGGATAGGATAGACGAAAGGATAGGATAGAGGATAGGATAGGATACAGGATAGGATAGGATAGAGGATAGGATAGGATAGAGCATAGGATATAGGATTGGATAGGGTAGAGGATCGGATAGGATAGAGGATTGGATATTATAGAGGATAGGATAGGATAGAGGATAGGATAGAGGATAGGATAGGGGATAGGATAGGATAGGATAGAGGATTGGATAGGGGATTGGATAGGATAGAGGAAAGGAGACGATGGAAGATAGGATAGGATGGAGGATAGAATAGGATAGAGGATAGGATAGAGAATAGGATAGGAGAGAGGATAGGATATGATAGATAATAGGATAGGATAGATAATTGGATAGAGGATAGGATAGAGGATAGGATAGAGGATAGGATAGAGGATAGGATAGAGGATAGGATAGAGGATAGGATATGATAGAGGATAGGATAGGATAGAGGATAGGATAGGATAGAGGATAGGATAGGATAGAGGATAGGATAGGATAGGATAGAGGATAGGATAGGATAGAGGATAGGATAGGATAGAGGATAGGATAGAGGATAGGATAGGATAGAGGATAGGATAGGATAGAGGATAGGATAGGAGATTGGATAGGATAGAGGATAGGATAGGATAGAGGATAGGATAGGATTGAGGATAGGATAGGATAGAGGATAGGATAGGATAGAGGATAGGATATAGGATCGGATAGGATAGAGGAGTGGATAGGATAGAGGATAGGATAGGATAGAGGATAGGACATAGGATTGGATAGGATAGACGATAGGATAGGATAGAGGATAGAATAGGATAGAGGATAGGATAGGATAGAGGATAGGATAGGATAGGGGATAGGATAGGATAGAGAATAGGATAGGATAGAGGATAGGACAAGGGATTGGATAGGATAGAGGATAGGAGACGATGGAGGATAGGATAGGATAGAGGATAGGATAGGATAGAGGATAGGATAGGATAGAGGATAGGATAGGATAGAGGATAGGATAGGATAGACGATAGGATAGGATAGAGGATAGGATAGGATAGAGGATAGGATAGGATAGAGGATAGGATATAGGATTGGATAGGGTAGAGGATCGGATAGGATAGAGGATTGAATATTATAGAGGATAGGATAGGATAGGGATAGGATAGGATAGAGAATAGGATAGGATAGAGGATTGGATAGGGGATTGGATAGGATAGAGGATAGGAGACGATGGAGGATAGGATAGGATAGAGGATAGGATAGGATAGAGGATAGGATAGATAGAGGATAGGATAGGATAGAGGATAGGATAGGATAGAGGATAGGATAGGAGATTGGATAGGATAGAGGATAGGATAGGATAGAGGATAGGATAGGATTGAGGATAGGATAGGATAGAGGATAGGATAGGAAAGAGGATAGGATATAGGATTGGATAGGGTAGAGGATCGGATAGGATAGAGGAGTGGATAGGATAGAGGATAGGATAGGATAGAGGATAGGACATAGGATTGGATAGGATAGACGATAGGATAGGATAGAGGATAGAATAGGATAGAGGATAGGATAGGATAGAGGATAGGATAGGATAGGGGATAGGATAGGATAGAGGATAGGAAAGGATAGAGGATAGGATAGGATAGTGGATAGGACAGGATAGAGCAGACGATAGAGGATAGGATAGGATAGAGGATATGATAGAGAATAGGATAGGATAGAGGATCGGATAGGATAGGATAGAGGATAGGATAGGATAGAGGATATGATAGAGAATAGGATAGGATAGAGGATCGGATAGGATAGGATAGAGGATAGGATAGGATAGAGGATTGGATAGGATAGACGATAGGATAGGATACAGGATAGGATAGAGGATAGGATAGAGGATAGGATAGGATAGAGGATAGGATAGGGGATTGGATAGGATAGAGGATAGGATAGGATAGAGGATAGGATAGGATAGAGGATAGGATAGGATAGAGGATAGGATAGGATAGAGGATAGGATAGGATAGAGGATAGGATAGGATAGACGAAAGGATAGGGTAGAGGATAGGATAGGATACAGGATAGGATAGGATAGAGGATAGGATAGGATAGAGGATAGGATATAGGATTGGATAGGGTAGAGGATCGGATAGGATAGAGGATTGGATATTATAGAGGATAGGATAGGTTAGAGGATAGGATAGGGGATAGGATAGGTTAGAGGATAGGATAGGATAGGGGATAGGATAGGATAGAGGATAGGATAGGATAGAATAGGATAGGATAGGATAGAGGATAGGATAGGATAGGATAGAGGATAGGATAGGATAGAGGATAGGATAGGATAGAGGATATGATAGGATAGAAGATAGGATAGGATAGAGGATAGGATAGGATAGAGGATAGGATAGGATAGAGGACAGGAGGCGATAGAGGATAGTATAGGACAGAGGATAGGATATGATAGATAATAGGATAGGATAGAGGATAGGACAAGGGATTGGATAGGATAGAGGATAGGAGACGGTGGAGGATAGGATAGGATAGAGGATAGGATAGGATAGAGGATAGGATAGGATAGAGGATAGGATAGGATAGACGATAGGATAGGATAGAGGATAGGATAGGATAGAGGATAGGATAGGATAGAGGATAGGATAGGATAGAGGATAGGATATAGGATTGGATAGGGTAGAGGATCGGATAGGATAGAGGATTGGATATTATAGAGGATAGGATAGGATTGGGATAGGATAGGATAGAGAATAGGATAGGATAGAGGATTGGATAGGAGATTGGATAGGATAGAGGATAGGATAGGATAGAGGATAGGATAGGATTGAGGATAGGATAGGATAGAGGATAGGATAGGGGATAGGATAGGATAGGATAGAGGATTGGATAGGGGATTGGATAGGATAGAGGAAAGGAGACGATGGAAGATAGGATAGGATAGAGGATAGAATAGGATAGAGGATAGGATAGAGAATAGGATAGGTTAGAGGATAGGATAGGATAGAGGATAGGATAGGATAGGATAGAGGATAGGATAGGATAGAGGATAGGATAGGATAGAGGATAGGATAGGATAGATAATAGGATAGAGGATAGGATAGAGGATAGGATAGAGGATAGGATAGAGGATAGGATAGAGGATAGGATAGGATAGAGGATAGGATAGGATAGAGGATAGGATAGGAGATTGGATAGGATAGAGGATAGGATAGGATAGAGGATAGGATAGGATTGAGGATAGGATAGGATAGAGGATAGGATAGGGGATAGGATAGGATAGGATAGAGGATTGGATAGGGGATTGGATAGGATAGAGGAAAGGAGACGATGGAAGATAGGATAGGATAGAGGATAGAATAGGATAGAGGATAGGATAGAGAATAGGATAGGTTAGAGGATAGGATAGGATAGGGGATAGGATAGGATAGAGGATAGGATAGAATAGAGGATAGGATAGGATAGGATAGAAGATAGGATAGGATAGAGGATAGGATAGGATAGACGATAGGATAGGATAGAGGATAGGATAGGATAGAGGATAGGATAGGATAGACGATAGGATAGGATAGAGGATAGGATATACGATTGGATAGGGTAGAGGATCGGATAGGATAGAGGATTGGATATTATAGAGGATAGGATAGGATAGGGATAGGATAGGATAGAGAATAGGATAGGATAGAGGATTGGATAGGGGATTGGATAGGATAGAGGATAGGAGACGATGGAGGATAGGATAGGATAGAGGATAGGATAGGATAGAGGATAGGATAGGATAGAGGATAGGATAGGATAGAGGATAGGATAGGAGATTGGATAGGATAGAGGATAGGATAGGATAGAGGATAGGATAGGATTGAGGATAGGATAGGATAGAGGATAGGATAGGATAGAGGATAGGATATAGGATTGGATAGGGTAGCGGATCGGATAGGATAGAGGAGTGGATAGGATAGAGGATAGGATAGGATAGAGGATAGGACATAGGATTGGATAGGATAGACGATAGGATAGGATAGAGGATAGAATAGGATAGAGGATAGGATAGGATAGAGGATAGGATAGGATAGGGGATAGGATAGGATAGAGGATAGGAAAGGATAGAGGATAGGATAGGATAGTGGATAGGACAGGATAGAGCAGACGATAGAGGATAGGATAGGATAGAGGATATGATAGAGAATAGGATAGGATAGAGGATCGGATAGGATAGAGGATTGGATATTATAAAGGATAGGATAGGATAGAGGATAGGATAGGGGATAGGATAGGATAGGATAGAGGATTGTATAGGGGATTGGATAGGATAGAGGAAAGGAGACGATGGAAGATAGGATAGGATAGAGGATAGAATAGGATAGAGGATAGGATAGAGAATAGGATAGGTTAGAGGATAGGATAGGATAGGGGATAGGATAGGATAGAGGATAGGATAGGATAGAGGATAGGATAGGATAGAGGATAGGATAGGATAGATAATAGGATAGAGGATAGGATAGAGGATAGGATAGAGGATTGGATAGGATAGAGGATAGGATAGGATAGAGGATAGGATAGGAGATTGGATAGGATAGAGGATAGGATAGGATTGAGGATAGGATAGGATAGAGGATAGGATAGGGGATAAGATAGGATAGGATAGAGGATTGGATAGGTTATTGGATAGGATAGAGGAAAGGAGACGATGGAAGATAGGATAGGATAGAGGATAGAATAGGATAGAGGATAGGATAGAGAATAGGATAGGTTAGAGGATAGCATAGGATAGGGGATAGGATAGGATAGAGGATAGGATAGGATAGAGGATAGGATATAGGATTGGATAGGGTAGAGGATCGGATAGGATAGAGGATTGGATATTATAGAGGATAGGATAGGATAGAGGATAGGATAGGGGATAGGATAGGATAGGATAGAGGATTGGATAGGGGATTGGATAGGATAGAGGAAAGGAGACGATGGAAGATAGGATAGGATAGAGGATAGAATAGGATAGAGGATAGAATAGGATAGAGGATAGGATAGAGAATAGGATAGGTTAGAGGATAGGATAGGATAGGGGATAGGATAGGATAGAGGATAGGATAGGATAGAGGATAGGATATAGGATTGGATAGGGTAGAGGATCGGATAGGATAGAGGAGTGGATAGGATAGAGGATAGGATAGGATAGAGGATAGGACATAGGATTGGATAGGATAGACGATAGGATAGGATACAGGATAGAATAGGATATAGGATAGGATAGGATAGACGAAAGGATAGGATAGAGGATAGGATAGGATACAGGATAGGATAGGATAGAGGATAGGATAGGATAGAGGATAGGATATAGGATTGGATAGGGTAGAGGATCGGATAGGATAGAGGATTGGATATTATAGAGGATAGGATAGGATAGAGGATAGGATAGGGGATAGGATATGATAGGATAGAGGATTGGATAGGGGATTGGATAGGATAGAGGAAAGGAGACGATGGAAGATAGGATAGGATAGAGGATAGAATAGGATAGAGGATAGGATAGAGAATAGAATAGGTTAGAGGATAGGATAGGATAGGGGATAGGATAGGATAGAGGATAGGATAGGATAGAGGATAGGATAGGATAGGATAGAGGATAGGATAGGATAGAGGATAGGATAGGATAGAGGATAGGATAGGATAGATAATAGGATAGAGGATAGGATAGAGGATAGGATAGAGGATAGGATAGAGGATAGGATAGGATAGAGGATAGGATAGGATAGAGGATAGGATAGGAGATTGGATAGGATAGAGGATAGGATAGGATAGAGGATAGGATAGGATTGAGGATAGGATAGGATAGAGGATAGGATAGGGGATAGGATAGGATAGGATAGAGGATTGGATAGGGGATTGGATAGGATAGAGGAAAGGAGACGATGGAAGATAGGATAGGATAGAGGATAGAATAGGATAGAGGATAGGATAGAGAATAGGATAGGTTAGAGGATAGGATAGGATAGGGGATAGGATAGGATAGAGGATAGGATAGGATAGAGGATAGGATAGGATAGGATAGAGGATAGGATAGGATAGAGGATAGGATAGGATAGGCGATAGGATAGGATAGAGGATAGGATAGGATAGAGGATAGGATAGGATAGACGATAGGATAGGATAGAGGATAGGATATACGATTGGATAGGGTAGAGGATCGGATAGGATAGAGGATTGGATATTATAGAGGATAGGATAGGATAGGGATAGGATAGGATAGAGAATAGGATAGGATAGAGGATTGGATAGGGGATTGGATAGGATAGAGGATAGGAGACGATGGAGGATAGGATAGGATAGAGGATAGGATAGGATAGAGGATAGGATAGGATAGAGGATAGGATAGGATAGAGGATAGGATAGGATAGGGGATAGGATAGGAGATTGGATAGGATAGGAGATTGGATAGGATAGAGGATAGGATAGGATAGAGGATAGGATAGGATTGAGGATAGGATAGGATAGAGGATAGGATAGGATAGAGGATAGGATAGGATAGAGGATAGGATAGGATAGAGGATAGGATAGGGTAGAGGATAGGATAGGATAGAGGATAGGATAGGATAGACGAAAGGATAGGATAGAGGATAGGATAGGATACAGGATAGGATAGGATAGAGGATAGGATAGGATAGAGCATAGGATATAGGATTGGATAGGGTAGAGGATCGGATAGGATAGAGGATTGGATATTATAGAGGATAGGATAGGATAGAGGATGGGATAGGGGATAGGATAGGATAGGATAGAGGATTGGATAGGGGATTGGATAGGATAGAGGAAAGGAGACGATGGAAGATAGGATAGGATAGAGGATAGAATAGGATAGAGGATAGGATAGAGAATAGGATAGGAGAGAGGATAGGATATGATAGATAATAGGATAGGATAGATAATTGGATAGAGGATAGGATAGAGGATAGGATAGAGGATAGGATAGAGGATAGGATAGGATAGAGGATAGGATAGGATAGAGGATAGGATAGGATAGAGGATAGGATAGAGGATAGGATAGGATAGAGGATAGGATAGGATAGAGGATAGGATAGGAGATTGGATAGGATAGAGGATAGGATAGGATAGAGGATAGGATAGGATTGAGGATAGGATAGGATTGAGGATAGGATAGGATAGAGGATAGGATAGGATAGAGGATAGGATAGGATAGAGGATAGGATAGGATAGAGGATAGGATAGGATAGAGGATAGGATAGGATAGAGGATAGGATAGGATAGACGAAAGGATAGGATAGAGGATAGGATAGGATACAGGATAGGATAGGATAGAGGATAGGATAGGATAGAGGATAGGATGGGAGATTGGATAGGATAGAGGATAGGATAGGATTGAGGATAGGATAGGATAGAGGATAGGATAGGATAGAGGATAGGATATAGGATTGGATAGGGTAGAGGATCGGATAGGATAGAGGAGTGGATAGGATAGAGGATAGGATAGGATAGAGGATAGGACATAGGATTGGATAGGATAGACGATAGGATAGGATAGAGGATAGAATAGGATAGAGGATAGGATAGGATAGAGGATAGGATAGGATAGGGGATAGGATAGGATAGAGAATAGGATAGGATAGAGGATAGGACAAGGGATTGGATAGGATAGAGGATAGGAGACGTTGGAGGATAGGATAGGATAGAGGATAGGATAGGATAGAGGATAGGATAGGATAGAGGATAGGATAGGATAGAGGATAGGATAGGATAGACGATAGGATAGGATAGAGGATAGGATAGGATAGAGGATAGGATAGGATAGAGGATAGGATAGGATATAGGATTGGATAGGGTAGAGGATCGGATAGGATAGAGGATTGGATATTATAGAGTATAGGATAGGATAGGGATAGGATAGGATAGAGAATAGGATAGGATAGAGGATTGGATAGGGGATTGGATAGGATAGAGGATAGGAGACGATGGAGGATAGGATAGGATAGAGGATAGGATAGGATAGAGGAGAGGATAGGATAGAGGATAGGATAGGATAGAGGATAGGATAGGATAGAGGATAGGATAGGAGATTGGATAGGATAGAGGATAGGATAGGATAGAGGATAGGGTAGGATAGAGGATTGGATAGGGGATTGGATAGGATAGAGGATAGGAGACGATGGAGGATAGGATAGGATAGAGGATAGGATAGGATAGAGGAGAGGATAGGATAGAGGATAGGATAGGATAGAGAATAGGATAGGATAGAGGATCGGATAGGATAGAGGATTGGATATTATAAAGGATAGGATAGGATAGAGGATAGGATAGGGGATAGGATAGGATAGGATAGAGGATTGTATAGGGGATTGGATAGGATAGAGGAAAGGAGACGATGGAAGATAGGATAGGATAGAGGATAGAATAGGATAGAGGATAGGATAGAGAATAGGATAGGTTAGAGGATAGGATAGGATAGGGGATAGGATAGGATAGAGGATAGGATAGGATAGAGGATAGGATAGGATAGGATAGGATAGGATAGAGGATAGGATAGGATAGAGGATAGGATAGGATAGAGGATAGGATAGGATAGTGGATAGGACAGGATAGAGCAGACGATAGAGGATAGGATAGGATAGAGGATATGATAGAGAATAGGATAGGATAGAGGATCGGATAGGATAGGATAGAGGATCGGATAGGATAGGATAGAGGATAGGATAGGATAGAGGATTGGATAGGATAGACGATAGGATAGGATACAGGATAGGATAGAGGATAGGATAGAGGATAGGATAGGATAGAGGATAGGATAGGGGATTGGATAGGATAGAGGATAGGATAGGATAGGATAGAGGATAGGATAGGATAGAGGATAGGATAGGATAGAGGATAGGATAGGATAGAGGATAGGATAGGATAGAGGATAGGATAGGATAGAGGATAGGATAGGATAGAGGATAGGATAGGATAGACGAAAGGATAGGATAGGGGATAGGATAGGATAGGATAGAGGATAGGATAGGATAGAGGATAGGATAGGATAGAGGATAGGATAGGATAGATAATAGGATAGAGGATAGGATAGAGGATAGGATAGAGGATAGGATAGGATAGAGGATATGATAGGATAGAAGATAGGATAGGATAGAGGATAGGATAGGATAGAGGATAGGATAGGATAGAGGACAGGGGGCGATAGAGGATAGGATAGGAGAGAGGATAGGATATGATAGATAATAGGATAGGATAGATAATTGGATAGAGGATAGGATAGAGGATAGGATAGAGGACAGGATAGAGGATAGGATAGGATAGAGGATAGGATAGGATAGAGGATAGGATAAGATAGAGGATAGGATAGGATAGGATAGAGGATAGGATAGGATAGAGGATAGGAAAAGATAGAGGATAGGAGACGATAGAGGATAGGATAGGAGAGAGGATAGGATAGGATAGATAATAGGATAGGATAGAGGATAGGATAGGATAGAGGATAGGATAGGATAGAGGATAGGATAGAGGATAGGATAGAGGATAGGATAGGATAGAGGATAGGATAGGATAGCGGATAGGATAGGATAGAGGATCGGATAGGATAGAGGATTGGATAGGATAGAGGATAGGATAGGATAGGGGATAGGATAGGATAGAGAATAGGATAGGATAGAGGATAGGATAGGGGATTGGATAGGATAGAGGATATTATAGGAATGAGGATATGATTTGCTAGAGGATACGATATTATAGAGGATAGGATAGGATAGAGGATTGGATAGGATACAGGATAGGATAGGATAGAGGATAGGATAGGATAGAGAATAGGATAGGATAGAGGATAGGATAGAGGATAGGATAGGAGAGAGGATAGGATAGGATAGATAATAGGATAGGATAGAGGATAGGATAGGATAGAGGATAGGATAAGGTAGAGGATAGGATAGAGGATAGGATAGAGGATAGGATAGGATAGAGGATAGGATAGGATAGCGGAGAGGATAGGATAGAGGATCGGATAGGATAGAGGATTGGATAGGATAGAGGATAGGATAGGATAGCGGATAGGATAGGATAGAGGATAGGATAGAGGATCGGATAGAGGATTGGATAGGATAGAGGATAGGATAGGATAGAGGATAGGATAGGATAGAGGATAGGCTAGGATAGAGGATAGGATAGGATAGAGGATAGGATAGGATAGACGATAGGATAGGATAGAGGATAGGATAGGATAGAGGATAGGATAGGATAGAGGATAGGATAGGATAGAGGATAGGATATAGGATTGGATAGGGTAGAGGATCGGATAGGATAGAGGATTGGATATTATAGAGGATAGGATATGATAGGGATAGGATAGGATAGAGAATAGGATAGGATAGAGGATTGGATAGGGGATTGGATAGGATAGAGGATAGGAGACGATGGAGGATAGGATAGGATAGAGGATAGGATAGGATAGAGGATAGGATAGGATAGAGGATAGGATAGGATAGAGGATAGGATAGGATAGAGGATAGGATAGGATAGAGGATAGGATAGGATAGAGGATAGGATAGGATAGAGGATAGGATATAGGATTGGATAGGGTAGAGGATCGGATAGGATAGAGGAGTGGATAGGATAGAGGATAGAATAGGATAGAGGATAGGAGAGGATAGAGGATAGGATAGGATAGGGGATAGGATAGGGGATTGGATAGGATAGAGGATAGGATAGGATAGAGGATAGGATAGGATAGAGGATAGGATAGGATAGAGGATTGGATAGGATAGACGATAGGATAGGATACAGGATAGGATAGAGGATAGGATAGAGGATAGGATAGGATAGAGGATAGGATAGGGGATTGGATAGGATAGAGGATAGGATAGGACAGAGGATAGGATAGGATATAGGATAGGATAGGATAGACGAAAGGATAGGATAGAGGATAGGATAGGATAGGGGATAGGATAGGATAGAGGATAGGAAAGGATAGAGGATAGGATAGGATAGAGGATATGATAGAGAATAGGATAGGATAGAGGAACGGATAGGATAGGATAGAGGATCGGATAGGATAGGATAGAGGATAGGATAGGATAGAGGATTGGATAGGATAGACGATAGGATAGGATACAGGATAGGATAGAGGATAGGATAGAGGATAGGATAGAGGATAGGATAGGATAGAGGATTGGATAGGATAGACGATAGGATAGGAAACAGGATTTGATAGAGGATAGGATAGGGGATTGGATAGGATAGATTATAGGATAGGATAGAGGATAGGATAGGATAGAGGATAGGATAGGATAGAGGATAGGATAGGATAGAGGATAGGATAGGATATAGGATAGGATAGGATAGACGAAAGGATAGGATAGAGGATAGGATAGGATACAGGATAGGATAGGATAGAGGATAGGATAGGATAGAGGATAGGATATAGGATTGGATAGGGTAGAGGATCGGATAGGATAGAGGATTGGATATTATAGAGGATAGGATAGGATAGAGGATAGGATAGGGGATAGGATAGGATAGGATAGAGGATTGGATAGGGGATTGGATAGGACAGAGGAAAGGAGACGATGGAAGATAGGATAGGATAGAGGATAGAATAGGATAGAGGATAGGATAGAGAATAGGATAGGTTAGAGGATAGGATAGGATAGGGGATAGGATAGGATAGAGGATAGGATAGGATAGAGGATAGGATAGGATAGGATAGAGGATAGGATAGGATAGAGGATAGGATAGGATAGAGGATAGGATAGGATTGAGGATAGGATAGGATAGAGGATAGGATAGGGGATAGGATAGGATAGGATAGAGGATTGGATAGGGGATTGGATAGGATAGAGGAAAGGAGACGATCGAAGATAGGATAGGATAGAGGATAGAATAGGATAGAGGATAGGATAGAGAATAGGATAGGTTAGAGGATAGGATAGGATAGGGGATAGGATAGGATAGAGGATAGGATAGGATAGAGGATAGGATAGGATAGGATAGAGGATAGGATAGGATAGGATAGAGGATAGGATAGGATAGAGGATAGGATAGGATAGACGATAGGATAGGATAGAGGATAGGATAGGATAGAGGATAGGATAGGATAGAGGATAGGATAGGATAGAGGATAGGATATAGGATTGGATAGGGTAGAGGATCGGATAGGATAGAGGATTGGATATTATAGAGGATAGGATAGGATAGGGATAGGATAGGATAGAGAATAGGATAGGATAGAGGATTGGATAGGGGATTGGATAGGATAGAGGATAGGAGACGATGGAGGATAGGATAGGATAGAGGATAGGATAGGATAGAGGATAGGATAGGGGATAGGATAGGATAGGATAGAGGATTGGATAGGGGATTGGATAGGATAGAGGAAAGGAGACGATGGAAGATAGGATAGGATAGAGGATAGAATAGGATAGAGGATAGAATAGGATAGAGGATAGGATAGACAATAGGATAGGTTAGAGGATAGGATAGGATAGGGGATAGGATAGGATAGAGGATAGGATAGGATAGGATAGAGGATAGGATAGGATAGAGGATAGGATAGGATAGAGGATAGGATAGAGGATAGGATAGGATAGAGGATAGGATAGGATAGAGGATAGGATAGGATAGAGGATAGGATAGGATTGAGGATAGGATAGGATAGAGGATAGGATAGGATAGAGGATAGGATATAGGATTGGATAGGGTAGAGGATCGGATAGGATAGAGGAGTGGATAGGATAGAGGATAGGATAGGATAGAGGATAGGACATAGGATTGGATAGGATAGACGATAGGATAGGATAGAGGATAGAATAGGATAGAGGATAGGATAGGATAGACGAAAGGATAGGATAGAGGATAGGATAGGATACAGGATAGGATAGGATAGAGGATAGGATAGGATAGAGGATAGGATATAGGATTGGATAGGGTAGAGGATCGGATAGGATAGAGGATTGGATATTATAGAGGATAGGATAGGATAGGGATAGGATAGGATAGAGAATAGGATAGGATAGAGGATTGGATAGGGGATTGGATAGGATACAGGATAGGAGACGATGGAGGATAGGATAGGATAGAGGATAGGATAGGATAGAGGATAGGATAGGATAGAGGATAGGATAGGATAGAGGATAGGATAGGATAGAGGATAGGATAGGATAGGATAGAGGATAGGATAGGATAGAGGATAGGATAGGATAGAGGATAGGATAGGATAGATAATAGGATAGAGTATAGGATAGAGGATAGGATAGAGGATAGGATAGGATAGAGGATAGGATAGGAGATTGGATAGGATAGAGGATAGGATTGGATAGAGGATAGGATAGGATTGAGGATAGGATAGGATAGAGGATAGGATAGGGGATAGGATAGGATAGGTTAGAGGATTGGATAGGGGATTGGATAGGATAGAGGAAAGGAGACGATGGAAGATAGGATAGGATAGAGGATAGAATAGGATAGAGGATAGGATAGAGAATAGGATAGGTTAGAGGATAGGATAGGATAGGGGATAGGATAGGATAGAGGATAGGATAGGATAGAGGATAGGATAGGATAGGATAGAGGATAGGATAGGATAGAGGATAGGATAGGATAGAGGATAGGATAGGATAGAGGATAGGATAGGATAGACGATAGGATAGGATAGAGGATAGGATAGGATAGAGGATAGGATAGGATAGACGATAGGATAGGATAGAGGATAGGATATAGGATTGGATAGGGTAGAGGATCGGATAGGATAGAGGATTGGATATTATAGAGGATAGGATAGGATAGGGATAGGATAGGATAGAGAATAGGATAGGATAGAGGATTGGATAGGGGATTGGATAGGATAGAGGATAGGAGACGATGGAGGATAGGATAGGATAGAGGATAGGATAGGATAGAGGATAGGATAGGATAGAGGATAGGATAGGATAGAGGATAGGATAGGATAGGGGATAGGATAGGAGATTGGATAGGATAGGAGATTGGATAGGATAGAGGATAGGATAGGATAGAGGATAGGATAGGATTGAGGATAGGATAGGATAGAGGATAGGATAGGATAGAGGATAGGATAGGATAGAGGATAGGATAGGATAGAGGATAGGATAGGATAGAGGATAGGATAGGATAGAGGATAGGATAGGATAGACGAAAGGATAGGATAGAGGATAGGATAGGATACAGGATAGGATAGGATAGAGGATAGGATAGGATAGAGGATAGGATATAGGATTGGATAGGGTAGAGGATCGGATAGGATAGAGGATTGGATATTATAGAGGATAGGATAGGATAGAGGATAGGATAGGGGATAGGATAGGATAGGATAGAGGATTGGATAGGGGATTGGATAGGATAGAGGAAAGGAGACGATGGAAGATAGGATAGGATAGAGGATAGAATAGGATAGAGGATAGGATAGAGAATAGGATAGGTTAGAGGATAGGATAGGATAGGGGATAGGATAGGATAGAGGATAGGATAGGATAGAGGATAGGATAGGATAGGATAGAGGATAGGATAGGATAGAGGATAGGATAGGATAGAGGATAGGATAGGATTGAGGATAGGATAGGATAGAGGATAGGATAGGGGATAGGATAGGATAGGATAGAGGATTGGATAGGGGATTGGATAGGATAGAGGAAAGGAGACGATCGAAGATAGGATAGGATAGAGGATAGAATAGGATAGAGGATAGGATAGAGAATAGGATAGGTTAGAGGATAGGATAGGATAGGGGATAGGATAGGATAGAGGATAGGATAGGATAGAGGATAGGATAGGATAGGATGGAGGATAGGATAGGATAGAGGATAGGATAGGATAGACGATAGGATAGGATAGAGGATAGGATAGGATAGAGGATAGGATAGGATAGAGGATAGGATAGGATAGAGGATAGGATATAGGATTGGATAGGGTAGAGGATCGGATAGGATAGAGGATTGGATATTATAGAGGATAGGATAGGATAGGGATAGGATAGGATAGAGAATAGGATAGGATAGAGGATTGGATAGGGGATTGGATAGGATAGAGGATAGGAGACGATGGAGGATAGGATAGGATAGAGGATAGGATAGGATAGAGGATAGGATAGGATAGAGGATAGGATAAGATAGAGGATAGGATAGGATAGGGGATAGGATAGGAGATTGGATAGGATAGGAGATTGGATAGGATAGAGGATAGGATAGGATAGAGGATAGGATAGGATTGAGGATAGGATAGGATAGAGGATAGGATAGGATAGAGGATAGGATAGGATAGAGGATAGGATAGGATAGAGGATAGGATAGGATAGAGGATAGGATAGGATAGAGGATAGGATAGGATAGAGGATAGGATAGGATAGAGGATAGGATAGGATACAGGATAGGATAGGATGGAGGATAGGATAGGATAGAGGATAGGATATAGGATTGGATAGGGTAGAGGATCGGATAGGTTAGAGGATTGGATATTATAGAGGATAGGATAGGATAGAGGATAGGATAGGGGATAGGATAGGATAGGATAGAGGATTGGATAGGGGATTGGATAGGATAGAGGAAAGGAGACGATGGAAGATAGGATAGGATAGAGGATAGAATAGGATAGAGGATAGAATAGGATAGAGGATAGGATAGACAATAGGATAGGTTAGAGGATAGGATAGGATAGGGGACAGGATAGGATAGAGGATAGGATAGGATAGAGGATAGGATAGGATAGGATAGAGGATAGGATAGGATAGAGGATAGGATAGGATAGAGGATAGGATAGAGGATAGGATAGGATAGAGGATAGGATAGGATAGAGGATAGGATAGGATAGAGGATAGGATAGGATTGAGGATAGGATAGGATAGAGGATAGGATAGGATAGAGGATAGGATATAGGATTGGATAGGGTAGAGGATCGGATAGGATAGAGGAGTGGATAGGATAGAGGATAGGATAGGATAGAGGATAGGACATAGGATTGGATAGGATAGACGATAGGATAGGATAGAGGATAGAATAGGATAGAGGATAGGATAGGATTGACGAAAGGATAGGATAGAGGATAGGATAGGATACAGGATAGGATAGGATAGAGGATAGGATAGGATAGAGGATAGGATATAGGATTGGATAGGGTAGAGGATCGGATAGGATAGAGGATTGGATATTATAGAGGATAGGATAGGATAGAGGATAGGATAGGGGATAGGATAGGATAGGATAGAGGATTGGATAGGGGATTGGATAGGATAGAGGAAAGGAGACGATGGAAGATAGGATAGGATAGAGGATAGAATAGGATAGAGGATAGGATAGAGAATAGGATAGGTTAGAGGATAGGATAGGATAGGGGATAGGATAGGATAGAGGATAGGATAGGATAGAGGATAGGATAGGATAGGATAGAGGATAGGATAGGATAGAGGATAGGATAGGATAGAGGATAGGATAGGATAGAGGATAGGATAGGATAGACGATAGGATAGGATAGAGGATAGGATAGGATAGAGGATAGGATAGGATAGACGATAGGATAGGATAGAGGATAGGATATAGGATTGGATAGGGTAGAGGATCGGATAGGATAGAGGATTGGATATTATAGAGGATAGGATAGGATAGGGATAGGATAGGATAGAGAATAGGATAGGATAGAGGATTGGATAGGGGATTGGATAGGATAGAGGATAGGAGACGATGGAGGATAGGATAGGATAGAGGATAGGATAGGATAGAGGATAGGATAGGATAGAGGATAGGATAGGATAGAGGATAGGATAGGATAGGGGATAGGATAGGATAGAGGATAGGATAGGATAGAGGATAGGATAGGATAGAGGATAGGATAGGATAGAGGATAGGATAGGATAGAGGATAGGATAGGATAGACGATAGGATAGGATAGACGATAGGATAGGATAGAGGATAGGATAGGATAGAGGATAGGATAGGATAGAGGATAGGATAGGATAGAGGATAGGGTAGAGGATCGGATAGGATAGAGGATTGAATATTATAGAGGATAGGATAGGATAGGGATAGGATAGGATAGAGAATAGGATAGGATAGAGGATTGGATAGGGGATTGGATAGGATAGAGGATAGGAGACGATGGAGGATAGGATAGGATAGAGGATAGGATAGGATAGAGGATAGGATAGGATAGAGGATAGGATAGGATAGAGGATAGGATAGGAGATTGGATAGGATAGAGGATAGGATAGGATAGAGGATAGGATAGGATTGAGGATAGGATAGGATAGAGGATAGGATAGGATAGAGGATAGGATATAGGATTGGATAGGGTAGAGGATCGGATATTATAGAGGAGTGGATAGGATAGAGGATAGGATAGGATAGAGGATAGGATAGGATAGAGGATAGGATAGGATAGAGGATAGGATAGGATAGAGGATAGGAAAGGATAGAGGATAGGATAGGATAGTGGATAGGACAGGATAGAGCAGACGATAGAGGATAGGATAGGATAGAGGATATGATAGAGAATAGGATAGGATAGAGGATCGGATAGGATAGGATAGAGGATACGATAGGATAGAGGATATGATAGAGAATAGGATAGGATAGAGGATCGGATAGGATAGGATAGAGGATAGGATAGGATAGAGGATTGGATAGGATAGACGATAGGATAGGATACAGGATAGGATAGAGGATAGGATAGAGGATAGGATAGGATAGAGGATAGGATAGGGGATTGGATAGGATAGAGGATAGGATAGGATAGAGGATAGGATAGGATAGAGGATAGGATAGGATAGAGGATAGGATAGGATAGAGGATAGGATAGGATAGAGGATAGGATAGGATAGAGGATAGGATAGGATAGACGAAAGGATAGGATAGAGGATAGGATAGGATACAGGATAGGATAGGATAGAGGATAGGATATAGGATTGGATAGGGTAGAGGATCGGATAGGATAGAGGATTCGATATTATAAAGGATAGGATAGGATAGAGGATAGGATATGATAGATAATAGGATAGGATAGAGGATAGGACAAGGGATTGGATAGGATAGAGGATAGGAGACGATGGAGGATAGGATAGGATAGAGGATAGGATAGGATAGAGGATAGGATAGGATAGAGGATAGGATAGGATAGACGATAGAATAGGATAGAGGATAGGATAGGATAGAGGATAGGATAGGATAGAGGATAGGATAGGATAGAGGATAGGATAGGATAGAGGATAGGATATAGGATTGGATAGGGTAGAGGATCGGATAGGATAGAGGATTGGATATTATAGAGGATAGGATAGGATAGGGATAGGATAGGATAGAGAATAGGATAGGATAGAGGATTGGATAGGGGATTGGATAGGATAGAGGATAGGAGACGATGGAGGATAGGATAGGATAGAGGATAGGATAGGATAGAGGATAGGATAGGATAGAGGATAGGATAGGATAGAGGATAGGATAGGATAGAGGATAGGATAGGATAGAGGATAGGATAGGATAGAGGATAGGAAAGGATAGAGGATAGGATAGGATAGTGGATAGGACAGGATAGAGCAGACGATAGAGGATAGGATAGGATAGAGGATATGATAGAGAATAGGATAGGATAGAGGATCGGATAGGATAGGATAGAGGATACGATAGGATAGAGGATATGATAGAGAATAGGATAGGATAGAGGATCGGATAGGATAGGATAGAGGATAGGATAGGATAGAGGATTGGATAGGATAGACGATAGGATAGGATACAGGATAGGATAGAGGATAGGATAGAGGATAGGATAGGATAGAGGATAGGATAGGGGATTGGATAGGATAGAGGATAGGATAGGATAGAGGATAGGATAGGATAGAGGATAGGATAGGATAGAGGATAGGATAGGATAGAGGATAGGATAGGATAGAGGATAGGATAGGATAGAGGATAGGATAGGATAGACGAAAGGATAGGATAGAGGATAGGATAGGATAGAGGATAGGATAGGATAGAGGATAGGGTAGAGGATCGGATAGGATAGAGGATTGAATATTATAGAGGATAGGATAGGATAGGGATAGGATAGGATAGAGAATAGGATAGGATAGAGGATTGGATAGGGGATTGGATAGGATAGAGGATAGGAGACGATGGAGGATAGGATAGGATAGAGGATAGGATAGGATAGAGGATAGGATAGGATAGAGGATAGGATAGGATAGAGGATAGGATAGGAGATTGGATAGGATAGAGGATAGGATAGGATAGAGGATAGGATAGGATTGAGGATAGGATAGGATAGAGGATAGGATAGGATAGAGGATAGGATATAGGATTGGATAGGGTAGAGGATCGGATAGGATAGAGGAGTGGATAGGATAGAGGATAGGATAGGATAGAGGATAGGATAGGATAGAGGATAGGATAGGATAGAGGATAGGATAGGATAGAGGATAGGAAAGGATAGAGGATAGGATAGGATAGTGGATAGGACAGGATAGAGCAGACGATAGAGGATAGGATAGGATAGAGGATATGATAGAGAATAGGATAGGATAGAGGATCGGATAGGATAGGATAGAGGATACGATAGGATAGAGGATATGATAGAGAATAGGATAGGATAGAGGATCGGATAGGATAGGATAGAGGATAGGATAGGATAGAGGATTGGATAGGATAGACGATAGGATAGGATACAGGATAGGATAGAGGATAGGATAGAGGATAGGATAGGATAGAGGATAGGATAGGGGATTGGATAGGATAGAGGATAGGATAGGATAGAGGATAGGATAGGATAGAGGATAGGATAGGATAGAGGATAGGATAGGATAGAGGATAGGATAGGATAGAGGATAGGATAGGATAGAGGATAGGATAGGATAGACGAAAGGATAGGATAGAGGATAGGATAGGATACAGGATAGGATAGGATAGAGGATAGGATATAGGATTGGATAGGGTAGAGGATCGGATAGGATAGAGGATTCGATATTATAAAGGATAGGATAGGATAGAGGATAGGATAGGGGATAGGATAGGTTAGAGGATAGGATAGGATAGGGGATAGGATAGGATAGAGGATAGGATAGGATAGAATAGGATAGGATAGGATAGAGGATAGGATAGGATAGGATAGAGGATAGGATAGGATAGAGGATAGGATAGGATAGAGGATATGATAGGATAGAAGATAGGATAGGATAGAGGATAGGATAGGATAGAGGATAGGATAGGATAGAGGACAGGAGGCGATAGAGGATAGGATAGGGGAGAGGATAGGATATGATAGATAATAGGATAGGATAGAGGATAGGACAAGGGATTGGATAGGATAGAGGATAGGAGACGATGGAGGATAGGATAGGATAGAGGATAGGATAGGATAGAGGATAGGATAGGATAGAGGATAGGATAGGATAGACGATAGAATAGGATAGAGGATAGGATAGGATAGAGGATAGGATAGGATAGAGGATAGGATAGGATAGAGGATAGGATAGGATAGAGGATAGGATATAGGATTGGATAGGGTAGAGGATCGGATAGGATAGAGGATTGGATATTATAGAGGATAGGATAGGATAGGGATAGGATAGGATAGAGAATAGGATAGGATAGAGGATTGGATAGGGGATTGGATAGGATAGAGGATAGGAGACGATGGAGGATAGGATAGGATAGAGGATAGGATAGGATAGAGGATAGGATAGGATAGAGGATAGGATAGGATAGAGGATAGGATAGGATAGAGGATAGGATAGGATAGAGGATAGGATAGGAGATTGGATAGGATAGAGGATAGGATAGGATAGAGGATAGGATAGGATTGAGGATAGGATAGGATAGAGGATAGGATAGGATAGAGGATAGGATATAGGATTGGATAGGGTAGAGGATCGGATAGGATAGAGGAGTGGATAGGATAGAGGATAGGATAGGATAGAGGATAGGACATATGATTGGATAGGATAGACGATAGGATAGGATAGAGGATAGAATAGGATAGAGGATAGGATAGGATAGAGGATAGGATAGGATAGGGGATAGGATAGGATAGAGGATAGGAAAGGATAGAGGATAGGATAGGATAGTGGATAGGACAGGATAGAGCAGACGATAGAGGATAGGATAGGATAGAGGATATGATAGAGAATAGGATAGGATAGAGGATCGGATAGGATAGGATAGAGGATAGGATAGGATAGAGGATTGGATAGGATAGACGATAGGATAGGATACAGGATAGGATAGAGGATAGGATAGAGGATAGGATAGAGGATAGGATAGGGGATTGGATAGGATAGAGGATAGGATAGGATAGAGGATAGGATAGGATAGAGGATAGGATAGGATAGAGGATAGGATAGGATAGAGGATAGGATAGGATAGAGGATAGGATAGGATAGAGGATAGGATAGGATAGAGGATAGGATAGGATAGACGAAAGGATAGGATAGAGGATAGGATAGGATACAGGATAGGATAGGATAGAGGATAGGATAGGATAGAGGATAGGATATAGGATTGGATAGGGTAGAGGATCGGATAGGGTAGAGGATTGGATATTATAGAGGATAGGATAGGATAGAGGATAGGATAGGGGATAGGATAGGTTAGAGGATAGGATAGGATAGGGGATAGGATAGGATAGAGGATAGGATAGGATAGAATAGGATAGGATAGGATAGAGGATAGGATAGGATAGGATAGAGGATAGGATAGGATAGAGGATAGGATAAGATAGAGGATAGGATAGGATAGGATAGAGGATAGGATAGGATAGGGGATAGGATAGGATAGAGAATAGGATAGGATAGAGGATAGTATAGGGGATTGGATAGGATAGAGGATATTATAGGAATGAGGATATGATTTGCTAGAGGATACGATATTATAGAGGATAGGATAGGATAGAGGATTGGATAGGATAGAGGATAGGATAGGATAGAGGATAGGATAGGATAGAGAATAGGATAGGATAGAGGATAGGATAGAAGATTGGATAGTATAAAGGATAGGAGAGGATAGAGGATAGGATAGGATTGAGGATAGGATAGGATGGCGGATAGGATAGGATAGAGGATAGGATAGGATAGAGGATAGGATAGGATAGAGGATAGGATAGGATAGAGGATAGGATAGAAGATTAGATAGTATAAAGGATAGGAGAGGATAGAGGATAGGATAGGATTGAGGATAGGATAATATAGCGGATAGGACAGGATAGAGGATAGGATAGGATAGAGGATAGGATAGGATAGAGGATAGGATAGGATAGAGGATATGATAGGATAGAAGATAGGATAGGATAGAGGATAGGACAGGATAGAGGATAGGATAGGATAGAGGATAGGATACAAGATAGGATAGAGGATAGGATAGGATAGAGGACAGGAGACGACAGAGGATAGGATAGGAGAGAGGATAGGATAGGATAGATAATAGGATAGGATAGAGGATAGGATAGGATAGAGGATAGGATAGGATAGACGATAGGATAGGATAGAGGATAGGATAGGATAGAGGATAGGATAGGATAGCGGATAGGATATAGGATTGGATAGGATAGAGGATAGGATAGGATAGAGGATAGGATAGGATAGAGGATAGGCTAGGATAGAGGATATGATAGGATAGAGGATAGGATAGGATAGACGATAGGATAGGATAGAGGATAGGATAGGATAGAGGATAGGATAGGATAGAGGATAGGATATAGGATTGGATAGGATAGAGGATAGGATAGGATAGAGGATAGGATAGGATAGAGGATAGGCTAGGATAGAGGATAGGATAGGATAGAGGATAGGATAGAGGATAGGATAGAGGATTGGATAGGATAGAGGATAGGATAGGATAGAGGATAGGATAGGATAGAGGATAGGCTAGGATAGAGGATAGGATAGGATAGAGGATAGGATAGGATAGAGGATAGGCTAGGATAGAGGATAGGATAGGATAGAGGATAGGATAGGATAGACGATAGGATAGGATAGTGGATAGGATAGGATAGAGGATAGGATAGGATAGAGGATAGGATATAGGATTGGATAGGGTAGAGGATCGGATAGGATAGAGGATTGGATATTATAGAGGATAGGATAGGATAGGGATAGGATAGGATAGAGAATAGGATAGGATAGAGGATTGGATAGGGGATTGGATAGGATAGAGGATAGGAGACGATGGAGGATAGGATAGGATAGAGGATAGGATAGGATAGAGGATAGGATAGGATAGAGGATAGGATAGGAGATTGGATAGGATAGAGGATAGGATAGGATAGAGGATAGGATAGGATTGAGGATAGGATAGGATAGAGGATAGGATAGGATAGAGGATAGGATAGGATAGAGGATAGGATAGAGGATAGGATAGAGGATAGGATAGGATAGAGGATAGGATAGGATAGCGGATAGGATAGGATAGAGGATCGGATAGGATAGAGGATTGGTTAGGATAGAGGATAGGATAGGATAGGGGATAGGATAGGATAGAGAATAGGATAGGATAGAGGATAGGATATGGGATTGGATAGGATAGAGGATATTATAGGAATGAGGATATGATTTGCTAGAGGATACGATATTATAGAGGATATGATAGGATACAGGATCGGATAGGACAGAGGATTGGATAGGATAGAGGATAGGATAGGATAGAGGGTAGGATGGGATAGAGGATAGAATAGAGGATAGGATAGAGGATTGGATAGGATAGAGGATAGGATAGGATAGAGGATAGGATAGGATTGAGGATTGGATATTATAGAGGATAGGATAGGATAGGGATAGGATAGGATAGAGAATAGGATAGAATAGAGGATTGGATAGGGGATTGGATAGGATAGAGGATAGGAGACGATGGAGGATATGATAGGATAGAGGATAGGATAGGATAGAGGATAGGATAGGAGATTGGATAGGATAGAGGATAAGATAGGATAGAGGATAGGATAGGATTGAGGATTGGATAGGATAGAGGATAGGATAGGATAGAGGATAGGATATAGGATTGGATAGGGTAGAGGATCGGATAGGATAGAGGAGTGGATAGGATAGAGGATAGGATAGGATAGAGGATAGGACATAGGATTGGATAGGATAGACGATAGGATAGGATAGAGGATAGAATAGGATAGAGGATAGGATAGGATAGAGGATAGGATAGGATAGGGGATAGGATAGGGGATTGGATAGGATAGAGGATAGGATAGGATACAGGATAGGATAGGATAGAGGATTGGATAGGATAGACGATAGGATAGGATACAGGATAGGATAGAGGATAGGATAGAGGATAGGATAGAGGATAGGATCGGATAGAGGATAGGATAGGGGATTGGATAGGATAGAGGATAGGATAGGATAGAGGATAGGATAGGATAGAGGATAGGATAGGATAGAGGATAGGATAGGATACACGAAAGGATAGGATAGAGGATAGGATAGGATACAGGATAGGATAGGATAGAGGATAGGATAGGATAGAGGATAGGATATAGGATTGGATAGGGTAGAGGATCGGATAGGATAGAGGATTGGATATTATAGAGGATAGAATAGGATAGAGGATAGGATAGGGGATAGGATAGGATAGGATAGAGGATTGGATAGGGGATTGGATAGGATAGAGGAAAGGAGACGATGGAAGATAGGATAGGATAGAGGATAGAATAGGATAGAGGATAGGATAGAGGATAGGATGGAGGATAGGATAGGATAGAGGATAGGATAGGATAGAGGATATGATAGGATAGAAGATAGGATAGGATAGAGGATAGGATAGGATAGAGGATAGGATAGGATAGAGGACAGGAGGCGATAGAGGATAGGATAGGAGAGAGGATAGGATATGATAGATAATAGGATAGGATAGATAATCGGATAGAGGATAGGATAGAGGATAGGATAGAGGATAGGATAGAGGATAGGATAGGATAGAGGATAGGATAGGATAGAGGATAGGATAGGATAGCGGATAGGATAGGATAGAGGATCGGATAGGATAGAGGATTGGTTAGGATAGAGGATAGGATAGGATAGGGGATAGGATAGGATAGAGAATAGGATAGGATAGAGGATAGGATATGGGATTGGATAGGATAGAGGATATTATAGGAATGAGGATATGATTTGCTAGAGGATACGATATTATAGAGGATAGGATAGGATACAGGATCGGATAGGACAGAGGATTGGATAGGATAGAGGATAGGATAGGATAGAGGATAGGATGGGATAGAGGATAGAATAGAGGATAGGATAGAGGATTGGATAGGATAGAGGATAGGATAGGATAGAGGATAGGATAGGATTGAGGATAGGATAATATAGCGGATAGGATAGGATAGAGGATAGTATAGGATAGAGGCTAGGATAGGATAGAGGATAGGATAGGATAGAGGATAGGATAGGATAGAGGATAGGATAGGATAGAGGATAGGATAGGATAGAGGATAGGATAGGATAGAGGATAGGATAGGATAGAGGATAGGACATAGGATTGGATAGGATAGACGATAGGATAGGATAGAGGATAGAATAGGATAGAGGATAGGATAGAGGATAGGATAGGATAGAGGATAGAATAGGATAGAGGATAGGATAGAGGATAGGATAGGTTACAGGATAGGATAGGATAGAGGATAGGATAGGATAGAGGATAGGATAGGATAGAGGATAGGATAGGATAGAGGATAGGATAGGATAGGGGATAGGATAGGGTAGAGGATAGGATAGGATAGAGGATAGGATAGGATAGACGAAAGGATAGGATAGAGGATAGGATAGGATACACGATAGGATAGGATAGAGGATAGGATACGATAGAGGATAGGATATAGGATAGGATAGGATAGAGGATAGGATACGATAGAGGATAGGATATAGATTGGATAGGGTAGAGGATTGGATATTATAGAGGATAGGATAGGATAGAGGATAGGATAGGGGATAGGATAGGATAGGATAGAGGATTGGATAGGGGATTGAATAGGATAGAGGAAAGGAGACGATGGAGGATAGGATAGGATAGAGGATAGAATAGGATAGAGGATAGGATAGAGGATAGGATAGGTTAGAGGATAGGATAGGATAGAGGACAGGAGACGATGGAAGATAGGATAGGATAGAGGATAGAATAGGATAGAGGATAGGATAGAGGATAGGATAGGGGATAGGATAGGATAGGATAGAGGATTGGATAGGGGATTGGATAGGATAGAGGAAAGGAGACGATGGAAGATAGGATAGGATAGAGGATAGAATAGGATAGAGGATAGGATAGAGAATAGGATAGGTTAGAGGATAGGATAGGATAGGGGATAGGATAGGATAGAGGATAGGATAGGATAGAGGATAGGATAGGATAGGATAGAGGATAGGATAGGATAGAGGATAGGATAGGATAGAGGATAGGATAGGATAGAGGATAGGATAGGATAGATAATAGGATAGAGGATAGGATAGAGGATAGGATAGGATAGCCGATATGATCGGATACAAGATAGGATAGGATAGAGGATAGGATAGGATAGAGGATAGGATAGGATAGAGGACAGGAGGCGATAGAGGATAGGATAGGAGAGAGGATAGGATATGATAGATAATAGGATAGGATAGATAATTGGATAGAGGATAGGATAGAGGATAGGATAGAGGATAGGATAGGATAGAGGATAGGATAGGATAGAGGATAGGATAAGATAGAGGATAGGATAGGATAGGATAGAGGATAGGATAGGATAGAGGATAGGAAAAGATAGAGGATAGGAGACGATAGAGGATAGGATAGGAGAGAGGATAGGATAGGACAGATAATAGGATAGGATAGAGGATAGGATAGGATAGAGGATAGGATAGGATAGAGGATAGGATAGAGGATAGGATAGAGGATAGGATAGAGGATAGGATAGAGGATAGGATAGAGGATAGGATAGGATAGAGGATAGGATAGGATAGCGGATAGGATAGGATAAAGGATCGGATAGGATAGAGGATTGGATAGGATAGAGGATAGGATAGGATAGCGGATAGGATAGGATAGAGGATAGGATAGAGGATAGGATAGAGGATTGGATAGGATAGAGGATAGGATAGGATAGAGGATAGGATAGGATAGAGGATAGGATAGGATAGAGGATAGGATAGGATAGAGGATAGGATAGGATAGACGATAGGATAGGATAGAGGATAGGATAGGATAGTGGATAGGATAGGATAGAGGATAGGATAGGATAGAGGATAGGATAGGATAGAGGATAGGATAGGATAGAGGATAGGATAGGATAGAGGATAGGATAGGATAGAGGATAGGATATAGGATTGGATAGGGTAGAGGATCGGGTAAGATAGAGGATTGGATAGGATAGAGGATAGTATAGGATAGAGTATAGGATAGAAGATTGGATAGTATAAAGGATAGGAGAGGATAGAGGATAGGATAGGATTGAGGATAGGATAATATAGCGGATAGGATAGGATAGAGGATAGGATAGGAGAGAGGATAGGATAGGATAGAGGATAGGATAGGATACAGGATATGATAGGATAGAAGATAGGATAGGATAGAGGATAGGACAGGATAGAGGATGGGATAGGATAGAGGATAGGATAGAGGATAGGATAGGATAGAGGATCGGATAGGATAGAGGATTGCATAGGATAGAGGATAGGATAGGGGATTGGATAGGATAGAGGATATTGTAGGAAAGAGGATATGATATGCTAGAGGATACGATATTATAGAGGATAGGATAGGATAGAGAATCGGATAGGATAGAGGATTGGATAGGATAGAGGATTGGTTAGGATAGAGGATAGGATAGGATAGAGGATAGGATAGGATTGAGGATAGGATAGGATAGAGGTTAAGATGGAGGATATTATAGGATAGAGGATAGGATAGGATAGAGGAGAGGATAGGATAGAGGATAGGATAGGATAGAGGATTGGTTAGGATAGAGGATAGGATATAGGATTGGATAGGATAGAGGATCGGATAGGATAGAGGATTGGATAGGATAGAGGATAGGATAGGATAGAGGATAGGATAGAGGATTGGATAGTATTAAGGATAGGATAGGATAGAGGATAGGATAGTATAGAGGATAGGATAGGATAGAGGATAGGATAGGATAGAGGATATGATAGGATAGAGGATAGGATAGGATAGAGTCTAGGATAGGATAGAGGATAGGATAGGATAGAGGACAGGAGACGATCGAGGATAGGATAAGAGAGAGGATAGGATAGGATAGATAATAGGACAGGATAGAGGATAGGATAGGGGATTGGATAGGATAGAGGATATTATAGGAAAGAGGATATGATATGCTAGAGGATACGATATTATAGAGGATAGGATAGGATAGAGAATCGGATAGGATAGAGGATTGGATAGGATAGAGGATAGGATAGGATAGAGGATAGGATAGAGGAATGGCATAGGATAGAGGATATTATAGGAAAGAGGATATGATATGCAAGAGGATACGATATTATAGAGGATAGGATAGGATAGAGGATCGGATATGATAGAGGATTGCATAGGATAGAGGATAGGATAGGATAGAGGATAGGGGATAGGATAGAGGATAGGATAGAGGATAGGATAGAGGATAGGATAGAGGATTGGATAGGATAGAGGATATTATAGAAAAGAGGATATGATATGCTAGAGGATACGATATTATAGAGGATAGGATAGGATAGAGGATCGGATAGGATAGAGGATAGGATAGGAGAGAGGATAGGATAGGATAGATAATAGGATAGGATAGAGGATAGGATCGAGGATAGGATAGGATAGAGGATAGGATGGAGGATAGGATAGAGGATAGGATAGAGGATAGGATAGAGTATAGGATAGGATAGAGGATAGGATAGGATTGTGGATAGGATAGGATAGCGGATAGGATAGGATAGAGTATAGAATAGGATAGAATATAAGATCGGATGGAGGATATGATAGGATAGAGGATAGGATAGGATAGAGGATAGGATAGGATAGAGGATAGGATAGAGGATAGGATAGGATAGAGAATAGGATAGGATAGAGGATAGGATATAGGATTGGATAGGTTAGAGGATCGGGTAGGATAGAGGATTGGATAGGATAGAGGATAGTATAGGATAGAGGATAGGATAGATGATTGGATAGGGTAGAGGATATTATAGGAAAGAGGATATGATATGCTAGAGGATACGATATTATAGAGGATAGTATCGGATGGAGGATAGGATAGGATAGAGGATAGGATAGGATAGGATAGAGGATAGGATAGGGTAGAGGATCGGATAGGATAGAGGATTGCATAGGATAGAGGATAGGATAGGATAGAGGATAGGGGATAGGATAGAGGATAGGATAGAGGATAGGATAGAGGATAGGATAGAGGTTTGGATAGGATAGAGGATATTATAGGAAAGAGGATATGATATGCTAGAGGATACGATATTATAGAGGATAGGATAGGATAGAGGATCGGATAGGATAGAGGATAGGATAGGAGAGAGGATAGGATAGGATAGATAATAGGATAGGATAGAGGATAGGATCGAGGATAGGATAGGATAGAGGATAGGATGGAGGATAGGATAGAGGATAGGATAGAGGATAGGATAGAGTATAGGATAGGATAGAGGATAGGATAGGATTGTGGATAGGATAGGATAGCGGATAGGATAGGATAGAGTATAGAATAGGATAGAATATAAGATCGGATGGAGGATATGATAGGATAGAGGATAGGATAGGATAGAGGATAGGATAGGATAGAGGATATGATAGGGTAGAGGATAGGATAGGATAGAGGAGAGGATAGGATAGAGGATAGGATAGGATAGAGGATAGGATAGGATAGAGGATAGGATATAGGATTGGATAGGATAGAGGATCGGATAGGATAGAGGATTGGATAGGATAGAGGATAGGATAGGATAGAGGATAGGATAGAGAATTGGATAGTATTAAGGATAGGATAGGATAGAGGATAGGATAGTATAGAGGATAGGATAGGATAGAGGATAGGATAGGATAGAGGATATGATAGGATAGAGGATAGGATAGGATAGAGTCTAGGATAGGATAGAGGATAGGATAGGATAGAGGACAGGAGACGATCGAGGATAGGATAAGAGAGAGGATAGGATAGGATAGATAATAGGACAGGATAGAGGATAGGATAGGGGATTGGATAGGATAGAGGATATTATAGGAAAGAGGATATGATATGCTAGAGGATACGATATTATAGAGGATAGGATAGGATAGAGAATCGGATAGGATAGAGGATTGGATAGGATAGAGGATCGGATAGGATAGAGGATTGGATAGGATAGAGGATAGGATAGGATAGAGGATAGGATAGAGGATTGGATAGTATTAAGGATAGGATAGGATAGAGGATAGGATAGTATAGAGGATAGGATAGGATAGAGGATAGGATAGGATAGAGGATATGATAGGATAGAGGATAGGATAGGATAGAGTCTAGGATAGGATAGAGGATAGGATAGGATAGAGGACAGGAGACGATCGAGGATAGGATAAGAGAGAGGATAGGATAGGATAGATAATAGGACAGGATAGAGGATAGGATAGGGGATTGGATAGGATAGAGGATATTATAGGAAAGAGGATATGATATGCTAGAGGATACGATATTATAGAGGATAGGATAGGATAGAGAATCGGATAGGATAGAGGATTGGATAGGATAGAGGATAGGATAGGATAGAGGATAGGATAGAGGAATGGCATAGGGTAGAGGATATTATAGGAAAGAGGATATGATATGCAAGAGGATACGATATTATAGAGGATAGGATAGGATAGAGGATCGGATAGGATAGAGGATAGGATATAGGATTGGATAGGATAGAGGATCGGATAGGATAGAGGATTGGATAGGATAGAGGATAGGATAGGATAGAGGATAGGATAGAGGATTGGATAGTATTAAGGATAGGATAGGATAGAGGATAGGATAGTATAGAGGATAGGATAGGATAGAGGATAGGATAGGATAGAGGATATGATAGGATAGAGGATAGGATAGGATAGAGGATAGGATAGAGGATTGGATAGTATTAAGGATAGGATAGGATAGAGGATAGGATAGTATAGAGGATAGGATAGGATAGAGGATAGGATAGGATAGAGGATATGATAGGATAGAGGATAGGATAGGATAGAGTCTAGGATAGGATAGAGGATAGGATAGGATAGAGGACAGGAGACGATCGAGGATAGGATAAGAGAGAGGATAGGATAGGATAGATAATAGGACAGGATAGAGGATAGGGTAGGGGATTGGATAGGATAGAGGATATTATAGGAAAGAGGATATGATATGCTAGAGGATACGATATTATAGAGGATAGGATAGGATAGAGAATCGGATAGGATAGAGGATTGGATTGGATAGAGGATAGGATAGGATAGAGGATAGGATAGAGGAATGGCATAGGATAGAGGATATTATAGGAAAGAGGATATGATATGCAAGAGGATACGATATTATAGAGGATAGGATAGGATAGAGGATCGGATAGGATAGAGGATTGCATAGGATAGAGGATAGGATAGGATAGAGGATAGGGGATAGGATAGAGGATAGGATAGAGGATAGGATAGAGGATAGGATAGAGGAATGGATAGGATAGAGGATATTATAGAAAAGAGGATATGATATGCTAGAGGATACGATATTATAGAGGATAGGATAGGATAGAGGATCGGATAGGATAGAGGATAGGATAGGAGAGAGGATAGGATAGGATAGATAATAGGATAGGATAGAGGATAGGATCGAGGATAGGATAGGATAGAGGATAGGATGGAGGATAGGATAGAGGATAGGATAGAGGATAGGATAGAGTATAGGATAGGATAGAGGATAGGATAGGATTGTGGATAGGATAGGATAGCGGATAGGATAGGATAGAGTATAGAATAGGATAGAATATAAGATCGGATGGAGGATATGATAGGATAGAGGATAGGATAGGATAGAGGATAGGATAGAGGATAGGATAGGATAGAGAATAGGATAGGATAAAGGATAGGATATAGGATTGGATAGGTTAGAGGATCGGGTAGGATAGAGGATTGGATAGGATAGAGGATAGTATAGGATAGAGGATAGGATAGATGATTGGATAGGGTAGAGGATATTATAGGAAAGAGGATATGATATGCTAGAGGATACGATATTATAGAGGATAGTATCGGATGGAGGATAGGATAGGATAGAGGATAGGATAGGATAGGATAGAGGATAGGATAGGATAGAGGATCGGATAGGATAGAGGATTGCATAGGATAGAGGATAGGATAGGATAGAGGATAGGGGATAGGATAGAGGATAGGATAGAGGATAGGATAGAGGATTGGATAGGATAGAGGATATTATAGGAAAGAGGATATGATATGCTAGAGGATACGATATTATAGAGGATAGGATAGGATAGAGGATCGGATAGGATAGAGGATAGGATAGGAGAGAGGATAGGATAGGATAGATAATAGGATAGGATAGAGGATAGGATCGAGGATAGGATAGGACAGAGGATAGGATGGAGGATAGGATAGAGGATAGGATAGAGGATAGGATAGAGTATAGGATAGGATAGAGGATAGGATAGGATTGTGGATAGGATAGGATAGCGGATAGGATAGGATAGAGTATAGAATAGGATAGAATATAAGATCGGATGGAGGATATGATAGGATAGAGGATAGGATAGGATAGAGGATAGGATAGGATAGAGGATAGGATAGAGGATAGGATAGAGGATAGTATAGGATAGAGGATAGGATAGATGATTGGATAGGGTAGAGGATATTATAGGAAAGAGGATATGATATGCTAGAGGATACGATATTATAGAGGATAGTATCGGATGGAGGATAGGATAGGATAGAGGATAGGATAGGATAGGATAGAGGATAGGATAGGATAGAGGATAGGATAGGATAGAGGATAGGATAGGATAGAGGATAGGATAGGATAGAGGATAGGATAGGATAGAGGATAGGATAGGATAGAGGATAGGATAGGATAGAGGATAGGATAGGATAGAGGATAGGATAGGATAGAGGATAGGATAGGATAGAGGATAGGATAGGATAGAGGATAGGATAGGATAGAGGATAGGATAGGATAGAGGATAGGATAGGATAGAGGATAGGATAGGATAGAGGATAGGATAGGATAGAGGATAGGATAGGATAGAGGATAGGATAGGATAGAGGATAGGATAGGATAGAGGATAGGATAGGATAGATAATAGGATAGAGGATAGGATAGAGGATAAGATAGGATAGAGGATAGGATAGGATAGAGGATAGGACAGGATAGAGGATAGGATAGGACATAAGATTGGATAGGATAGACGATAGGATAGGATAGAGGATAGAATAGGATAGAGGATAGGATAGAGGATAGGATAGAGGATAGGATAGAGGATAGGATAGAGGATTGGATAGGATAGAGGATATTATAGGAAAGAGGATATGATATGCTAGAGGATACGATATTATAGAGGATAGGATCGGATGGAGGATAGGATAGGATAGAGGATAGGATAGGATAGGATAGGATAGAGGATAGGATAGGATAGAGGATAGGATAGGATAGAGGATAGGATAGGATAGAGGATAGGATAGCATAGAGGATAGGATAGGATAGAGGATAGGATAGGATAGAGGATAGGATAGGATAGAGGATAGGATAGGATAGAGGATAGGATAGGATAGAGGATAGGATAGGATAGAGGATAGGATAGGATACAGGATAGGATAGGATAGATAATAGGATAGAGGATAGGATAGAGGATAGGATAGAGGATAGGATAGGATAGATGATAGGATAGGATAGAGGATATGATAGGATAGAGGACAGGAGACGATAGAGGATAGGATAGGAGAGAGGATAGGATATGATAGATAATAGGATAGGATAGAGGATAGGACAGGATAGAGGATAGGATAGGATAGAGGATAGAATAGAGGATAGGATAGGATAGAGGACAGGAGACGATAGAGGATAGGATAGGAGAGAGGATAGGATAGGGTAGATAATAGGATAGGGTAGAGGATAGGATAGGATAGAGGATAGGATAGGATAGAGGATAGGATAGAGGATAGGATCGAGGATAGGATAGAGGATAGGATAGGAGAGAGGATAGGATAGGATAGCGGATAGGATAGGATAGAGGATCGGATAGGATAGAGGATTGGATAGGATAGAGGATAGGATAGGATAGGGGATAGGATAGGATAGAGAATAGGATAGGATAGAGGATAGGATAGAGGATAGGATAGAGGATTGGATAGGATAGAGGATAGGATAGGATAGAGGATAGGATAGATGATTGGATAGGGTAGCGGATATTATAGGAAAGAGGATATGATATGCTAGAGGATACGATATTATAGAGGATAGTATCGGATGGAGGATAGGATAGGATAGAGGATAGGATAGGATAGGATAGAGGATAGGATAGGATAGAGGATAGGATAGGATAGAGGATAGGATAGGATAGAGGATAGGATAGGATAGAGGATAGGATAGGATAGAGGATAGGATAGGATAGAGGATAGGATAGGATAGAGGATAGGATAGGATAGAGGATAGGATAGGATAGAGGATAGGATAGGATCAATAATAGGATAGAGGATAGGATAGAGGATAGGATAGAGGATAGGATAGAGGATAGGATAGGATAGATGATAGGATAGGATAGAGGATATGATAGGATAGAGGACAGGAGACGATAGAGGATAGGATAGGAGAGAGGATAGGATATGATAGATAATAGGATAGGATAGAGGATAGGACAGGATAGAGAATAGGATAGGATAGAGGATAGGATAGGGGATTGGATAGGATAGAGGATATTATGGGAATGAGGATATGATTTGCTAGAGGATACGATATTATAGAGGATAGGATAGGATACAGGATCGGATAGGACAGAGGATTGGATAGGATAGAGGATAGGATAGGATAGAGGATAGGATAGGATAGAGGATAGGATAGAGGATAGGATAGAGGATTGGATAGGATAGAGGATAGGATAGGATAGAGGATAGGATAGGATAGAGGATAGGATAGGATAGAGAATAGGATAGGATAGAGGATAGGATAGAGGATAGGATAGAGGATAGGATAGGATAGAGGATAGGATAGGATAGAGGATAGGATAGGATAGAGGATAGGATATAGGATTGGATAGGGTAGAGGATCGGGTAAGATAGAGGATTGGATAGGATAGAGGATAGTATAGGATAGAGGATAGGATAGAAGATTGGATAGTGTAAAGGATAGGAGAGGATAGAGGATAGGATAGGATTGAGAATAGGATAGGATAGCGGATAGGATAGGATAGAGGATAGGATAGGATAGAGGATAGGATAGGATAGAGGATAGGATAGGAGAGAGGATAGGATATGATAGATAATAGGATAGGATAGAGGATAGGACAGGATAGAGAATAGGATAGGATAGAGGATAGGATAGGGGATTGGATAGGATAGAGGATATTATGGGAATGAGGATATGATTTGCTAGAGGATACGATATTATAGAGGATAGGATAGGATACAGGATCGGATAGGACAGAGGATTGGATAGGATAGAGGATAGGATAGGATAGAGGATAGGATAGGATAGAGGATAGGATAGAGGATAGGATAGAGGATTGGATAGGATAGATAATAGGATAGGATAGAGGATAGGATAGGATAGAGGATAGGATAGGATAGAGAATAGGATAGGATAGAGGATAGGATAGAGGATAGGATAGAGGATAGGATAGGATAGAGGATAGGATAGGATAGAGGATAGGATAGGATAGAGGATAGGATAGGATAGAGGATAGGATATAGGATTGGATAGGGTAGAGGATCGGGTAAGATAGAGGATTGGATAGGATAGAGGATAGTATAGGATAGAGGATAGGATAGAAGATTGGATAGTATAAAGGATAGGAGAGGATAGAGGATAGGATAGGATTGAGAATAGGATAGGATAGCGGATAGGATAGGATAGAGGATAGGATAGGATAGAGGATAGGATAGGATAGAGGATAGGATAGGATAGAGGATAGGATAGGATAGAGGATATGATAGGATAGAAGATAGGATAGGACAGAGGATAGGACAGGATAGAGGATAGGATAGGATAGAGGATAGGATAGGATAGAGGATAGGATAGGATAGAGGATAGGATAGAGGATAGGATAGAGGATAGGATAGGATAGAGGATAGGATAGTATAGCGGAGAGGATAGGGTAGAGGATCGGATAGGATAGAGGATTGGATAGGATAGAGGATAGGAAAGGATAGCGGATAGGATAGGGGATAGGATAGGATAGAGAATAGGATAGGACAGAGGGTATGATAGGGGATTGGATAGGATAGATGATAGGAGACGATGGAGGATAGCATAGGATAGAGGATAGGATAGGATAGAGGATTGGATAGGATAGACGGTAGGATAGGATGGAGGATAGGATAGGATAGTGGATAGGATAGGATAGAGGATAGGATAGGGGATAGGATAGGATAGAGAATAGGATAGGATAGAGGGTAGGATAGGATAGAGGAAAGGATAGGATAGAGGATAGGACATATGATTGGATAGGATAGACGATAGGATAGGATAGAGGATAGAATAGGATAGAGGATAGGATAGAGGATAGGATAGAGGATATGATAGATAACAGGATAGGATAGAGGATAGGATAGGATAGAGGATCGGTTAGGATAGAGGATAGGATAGGAGAGAGGATAGGATAGGATAGATAATAGGATAGGATAGAGAATAGGATAGAGGATAGGATGGAGGATAGGATAGAGGATAGGATAGAGGATAGGATAGAGTATAGGACAGTATAGAGGATAGGATAGGATTGTGGATAGGATAGGATAGCGGATAGGATAGGATAGAGTATAGAATAGGATAGAATATAAGATCGGATGGAGGATAGGATAGGATAGAGGATAGAATAGGATAGAGGATAGGATAGGATAGACGGTAGGATAGAGGATAGGATAGGATAGAGAATAGAATAGGATAGAGAATAGGATATAGGATTGGATAGGTTAGAGGATCGGGTAGGATAGAGGATTGGATATGATAGAGGATAGTATAGGATAGAGGATAGGATAGAGGATTGGATAGGATAGAGGATTGGATAGGATAGAGGATATTATAGGAAAGAGGATATGATATGCTAGAGGATACGATATTATAGAGGATAGGGTCGGATGGAGGATAGGATAGGATAGAGGATAGGATAGGATAGGATAGAGGATAGGATAGGATAGGATAGAGGATAGGAAAGGATAGAGGATAGGAAAGGATAGAGGATAGGATAGGATAGAGGATAGGATAGGATAGAGGATAGGATAGGATAGAGGATAGGATAGGATAGAGGATAGGATAGGATAGAGGATAGGATAGGATAGAGGATAGGATAGGATAGATAATAGGATAGAGGATAGAATAGAGGGTAGGATAGGATAGAGGATAGGATAGGATAGAGGATAGGATAGGATTGAGGATAGGATAGGATAGCGGATAGGATAGGATAGAGGATCGGATAGGATAGAGGATTGCATAGGATAGAGGATAGGATAGGATAGAGGATAGGATAGGATAGAGGATAGGATAGGATAGAGGATAGGGGATAGGATAGAGGATAGGATAGAGGATAGGATAGGATTGTGGATAGGATAGGATAGAGGATAGGATAGGATAGAGGATAGGATAGGATAGAGGATAGGATAGAGGATAGGATAGGATAGAGAATAGGATAGGATAGAGGATAGGATATAGGATTGGATAGGTTAGAGGATCGGGTAGGATAGAGGATTGGATAGGATAGAGGATAGGATAGAGGATTGGATAGGATAGAGGATATTATAGGAAAGAGGATATGATATGCTGGAGGATACGATATTATAGAGGATAGGATCGGATGGAGGATAGGATAGGATACAGGATAGGATAGGATAGGATAGAGGATAGGATAGGATAGAGGATAGGATAGGATAGAGGATAGGATAGGATAGCGGATAGGATAGGATAGAGGATAGGATAGGATAGAGGATAGGATAGGATAGAGGATAGGATAGGATAGAGGATATGATAGGATAGAAGATAGGATAGGATAGAGGATAGGACAGGATAGAGGATAGGATAGGATAGAGGATAGGATATAGGATTGGATAGGGTAGAGGATCGGGTAAGATAGAGGATTGGATAGGATAGAGGATAGGATGGGATAGAGGATATGATAGGATAGAAGATAGGATAGGATAGAGGATATTACAGGATAGAGGATAGGATAGGATAGAGGATAGGATATAGGATTGGATAGGGTAGAGGATCGGGTAGGATAGAGGATTGGATAGGATAGAGGATAAGATAGAGGATTGGATAGGATAGAGGATATTATAGGAAAGAGGATATGATATGCTAGAGGATACGATATTATAGAGGATAGGATCGGATGGAGGATAGGATAGGATAGAGGATAGGATAGGATAGGATAGAGGATAGGATAGGATAGAGGATAGGATAGGATTGAGGATAGGATAGGATAGCGGATAGGATAGGATAGAGGATTGGATAGGATAGAGGATAGGATAGAGGATAGGATAGAGGATAGGATAGGGGATTGGATAGGATAGAGGATATTATAGGAATGAGGATATGATTTCCTAGAGGATACGATATTATAGAGGATAGGATAGGATAGAGGATCGGATAGGACAGAGGATTGGATAGGATAGAGGATAGGAAAGGATAGAGGGTAGGATAGGATAGAGGATAGGATAGGATAGAGGCTAGGACATAAGATTGGATAGGATAGGCGATAGGATAGGATAGGGGATAGGGTAGAGGACAGGATATAGTATAGGATAGAGGATTGGATAGGATAGAGGATAGGATAGGATAGAGGGTAGGATAGGATAGAGGATAGGATAGGATAGAGGATAGGACATAAGATTGGTTAGGATAGACGATAGGATAGGATAGAGGATAGAATAGGATTGAGGATGGGATAGAGGATAGGATACAGGATAGAATAGGATAGAGGATAGGATAGAGGATAGGATGGAGGATTGGTTAGGATAGAGGATAGGATAGGATAGAGGATAGGATAGGATTGAGGATAGGATAGGATAGAGGATAGGATGGAGGATAAGATAGGATAGAGGATAGGATAGGATAGAGGATATGATAGGGTAGAGGATAGGATAGGATACAGGAGAGGATAGGATAGAGGATAGGATAGGATAGAGGATAGGATAGGATAGAGGATAGGATAGGATAGAGGATAGGATAGGATAGAGGATAGGATTGGATAGAGGATATGATAGGATAGAAGATAGGATAGGATAGAGGATAGGACAGGATAGAGGATAGGATAGGATAGAGGATAGGATAGAGGATAGGATAGGATAGAGAACAGGAGACGATAGAGGATAGGATAGGAGAGAGGAAAGGATAGGATAGATAATAGGATAGGATAGAGGATAGGATAGGATAGAGGATAGGATAAGATAGAGGATAGGATAGAGGATAGGATAGAGGATAGGATAGGATAGAGGATAGGATAGGATAGCGGAGAGGATAGGATAGAGGATCGGATAGGATAGAGGATTGGATAGGATAGAGGATAGGATAGGATAGCGGATAGGATAGGGGATAGGATAGGATAGAGAATAGGATAGGATAGAGGATAGGATAGGGGATTGGATAGGATAGAGGATATTATAGGAATGAGGATATGATTTCCTAGAGGATACGATATTATAGAGGATAGGACAGGATAGAGGATCGGATAGGACAGAGGATTGGATAGGATAGAGGATAGGCAAGGATAGAGGATAGGATAGGATAGAGGATAGGACATAAGATTGGTTAGGATAGACGATAGGATAGGATAGAGGATAGAATAGGATAGAGGATAGGATAGAGGATAGGATAGAGGATTGGTTAGGATAGAGGATAGGATAGGATTGAGGATAGGATAGGATAGAGGGTAGGATAGGATAGAGGATAGGATGGAGGATATTATAGGATAGAGGATAGGATAGGATAGAGGATATGATAGGGTAGAGGATAGGATAGGATAGAGGAGAGGATAGGATAGAGGATAGGATATGATAGAGGATAGGAGAGGATACAGGATAGGATAGGATTGAGAATAGGATAGGATAGCGGATAGGATAGGATAGCGGATAGGATAGGATAGAGGATAGGATAGGATAGAGGATAGGATAGGATGGAGGATAGGATAGGATAGAGGATATGATAGGATAGAAGATAGGATAGGATAGAGGATAGGACAGGATAGAGGATAGGATAGGATAGAGGATAGGATAGAGGATAGGATAGGATAGAAGATAGGATAGGATAGAGGATAGGATAGGATAGAGAATAGGATAGGTTCGAGGATAGGATAGGATAGAGGATAGGATAGGATAGAGAATAGGATAGGATAGAGGATAGGATAGGATAGAGGATAGTATAGGATAGAGGATAGGATATAGGATTGGATAGGGTAGAGGATCGGGTAAGATAGAGGATTGGATAGGATAGAGGATAGTATAGGATAGAGGATAGGATAGAAGATTGGATAGTATAAAGGATAGGAGAGGATACAGGATAGGATAGGATTGAGAATAGGATAGGATAGCGGATAGGATAGGATAGCGGATAGGATAGGATAGAGGATAGGATAGGATAGAGGATAGGATAGGATGGAGGATAGGATAGGATAGAGGATATGATAGGATAGAAGATAGGATAGGATAGAGGATAGGACAGGATAGAGGATAGGATAGGATAGAGGATAGGATAGAGGATAGGATAGAGGATAGGATAGGATAGAGGACAGGAGACGATGGAGGATAGGATAGGAGAGAGGATAGGATAGGATAGATAATAGGATAGGATGGAGGATATGATAGGATAGAGGATTAAATAGGATAGAGGATAGGATAGGATAGAGGATAGGATATAGGTTTGGATAGGGTAGAGGATCGGATAGGATAGAGGATATAATAGGATAGAGGATAGGATGTAAGATTGGATAGGATAGACGATAGGATAGGATACAGGATAGAATAGGATAGACGATAGGATCTAGGATAGGATAGAGGATGGGATAGACGATTGGATAGGATAGAGGATATTATAGGAAAGAGGATATGATATGCTAGAGGATACGATATTATAGAGGATAGGATATGATGGAGGATCGGATTGGATAGAGGATTGGATAGGATAGAGGATAGGATAGGATAGAGGGTAGGATAGGATAGAGGATAGGATAGGATAGAGGATAGGACATAAGATTGGAGAGGATAGACGATAGGATAGGATAGAGGATAGAATAGGATAGAGCATAGGATAGAGGATAGGATAGAGGATAGGATAGAGGATAGGATGGAGGATAGGATAGAGGATTGGATAGGATAGAGGATATTATAGGAAAGAGGATATGATATGCTAGAGAATACGATATTATAGAGGATAGGACAGGATAGAGGATCGGATAGGATAGAGGATTGGATAGGATAGAGGATAGGATAGGATAGAGGATAGGATAGGATAGAGGAAAGGATAGGGGATAGGATAGAGGATAGGATAGAGGATAGGATAGGATAGCGGAGAGGTTAGGATAGAGGATAGGATAGGATAGAGGATAGGATAGGTGATAGGATAGGATAGAGAATAGGATAGGATAGAGGGTAGAATAGGGGATTGGATAGGATAGAGGATAGGAGACGATGGAGGATAGGATAGGATAGAGGATAGGATAGGATAGAGGATAGGATAGGATAGAGGATAGGATAGGATAGAAAATAGGATAGGATAGAGGATAGGATAGAATAGAGGATAGGATAGGATAGAGGATAGGATAGGGGATAGGATAGGATAGAGAATAGGATAGGATAAAGGGTAGAATAGGGGATTGGATAGGATAGAGGATAGCCGACGATGGAGGATAGGATAGGATAGAGGATAGGATAGGATAGAGGATAGGATAGGATAGAGGATAGGAGAGGATAGAGGATAGGATAGGATAGATAATAGGATAGAGGATAGGATAGAGGATAGGATAGAGGATAGGATAGGATAGATGATAGGATAGGATAGAGGATATGATAGGATAGAAGATAGGATAGGATAGAGGATAGGATAGGATAGAGGATAGGATAGGATAGAGGACAGGAGACGATAGAGGATAGGATAGGAGAGAGGATAGGATACGATAGATAATAGGATAGGATAGAGGATAGGACAGGATAGAGGATAGGATAGGATAGAGGATAGAATAGAGGATAGGATAGGATAGAGGACAGGAGACGATAGAGGATAGGATATGCTAGAGAATACGATATTATAGAGGATAGGACAGGATAGAGGATCGGATAGGATAGAGGATTGGATACGATAGAGGATAGGATAGGATAGAGGATAGGATAGGATAGAGGAAAGGATAGGGGATAGGATAGAGGATAGGATAGAGGATAGGATAGGATAGAGGATAGGATAGGATAGCGGAGAGGTTAGGATAGAGGATAGGATAGGATAGAGGATAGGATAGGGGATAGGATAGGATAGAGAATAGGATAGGATAGAGGGTAGAATAGGGGATTGGATAGGATAGAGGATAGGAGACGATGGAGGATAGGATAGGATAGAGGATAGGATAGGATAGAGGATAGGATAGGATAGAGGATAGGATAGGATAGAAAATAGGATAGGATAGAGGATAGGATAGAATAGAGGATAGGATAGGATAGAGGATAGGATAGGGGATAGGATAGGATAGAGAATAGGATAGGATAAAGGGTAGAATAGGGGATTGGATAGGATAGAGGATAGGAGACGATGGAGGATAGGATAGGATAGAGGATAGGATAGGATAGAGGATAGGATAGGATAGAGGATAGGAGAGGATAGAGGATAGGATAGGATAGATAATAGGATAGAGGATAGGATAGAGGATAGGATAGAGGATAGGATAGGATAGATGATAGGATAGGATAGAGGATATGATAGGATAGAAGATAGGATAGGATAGAGGATAGGATAGGATAGAGGATAGGATAGGATAGAGGACAGGAGACGATAGAGGATAGGATAGGAGAGAGGATAGGATACGATAGATAATAGGATAGGATAGAGGATAGGACAGGATAGAGGATAGGATAGGATAGAGGATAGAATAGAGGATAGGATAGGATAGAGGACAGGAGACGATAGAGGATAGGATAGGAGAGAGGATAGGATAGGGTAGAGGATCAGATAGGATAGAGGATTGGATAGGATAGACGATAGGATAGGATAGGGGATAGGATAGGATAGAGAATAGGATAGGATAGAGGATAGGATAGGGGATTGGATAGGATAGAGGATATTATGGGAATGAGGATATGATTTGCTAGAGGATACGATATTATAGAGGATAGGATAGGATACAGGATCGGATAGGACAGAGGATTGGATAGGATAGAGGATAGGATAGGATAGAGGATAGGATAGAGGATAGGATAGAGGATTGGATAGGATAGAGGATAGGATAGGATAGAAGATAGGATAGGATAGAGGATAGGATAGGATAGAGAATAGGATAGGTTAGAGGATAGGATAGGATAGAGGATAGGATAGGATAGAGGATAGGATAGGATAGAGGATAGTATAGGATAGAGGATAGGATATAGGATTGGATAGGGTAGAGGATCGGGTAAGATAGAGGATTGGATAGGATAGAGGATAGTATAGGATATAGGATAGGATAGAAGATTGGATAGTATAAAGGATAGGAGAGGATACAGGATAGGATAGGATTGAGAATAGGATAGGATAGCGGATAGGATAGGATAGCGGATAGGATAGGATAGAGGATAGGATAGGATAGAGGATAGGATAGGATGGAGGATAGGATACGATAGAGGATATGATAGGATAGAAGATAGGATAGGATAGAGGATAGGACAGGATAGAGGATAGGATAGGATAGAGGATAGGATAGAGGATAGGATAGAGGATAGGATAGAGGATATGATAGAGGATAGGATAGGATAGAGGACAGGAGACGATGGAGGATAGGATAGTAGAGAGGATAGGATAGGATAGATAATAGGATAGGATGGAGGATATGATAGGATAGAGGATTAAATAGGATAGAGGATAGGATAGGATAGAGGATAGGATATAGGTTTGGATAGGGTAGAGGATCGGATAGGATAGAGGATATAATAGGATAGAGGATAGGATATAAGATTGGATAGGATAGACGATAGGATAGGATACAGGATAGAATAGGATAGACGATAGGATCTAGGATAGGATAGAGGATGGGATAGACGATTGGATAGGATAGAGGATATTATAGGAAAGAGGATATGATATGCTAGAGGATACGATATTATAGAGGATAGGATAGGATAGAGGATCGGATAGGATAGAGTATTGGATAGGATAGAGGACAGGATAGGATAGAGGATTGGATATGATAGACGATAGGATAGGATAGAGGATTGAATAGGATAGAGGATAGGATAGAGGATAGGATAGAGGATTGGATGGGATAGAGGATATTATAGGATAGAGGATATGATATGCTAGAGGATACGATATTATAGAGGATAGGATATGATGGAGGATCGGATTGGATAGAGGATTGGATAGGATAGAGGATAGGATAGGATAGAGGATAGGATAGGGGATAGGATAGGATAGAGAATAGGATAGGATAGAGGGTAGAATAGGGGATTGGATAGGATAGAGGATAGGAGACGATGGAGGATAGGATAGGATAGAGGATAGGATAGGATAGAGGATAGGATAGGATAGAGGATAGGATAGGATAGAGGATAGGATAGGATAGAAAATAGGATAGGATAGAGGATAGGATAGAATAGAGGATAGGATAGGATAGAGGATAGGATAGGGGATAGGATAGGATAGAGAATAGGATAGGATAAAGGGTAGAATAGGGGATTGGATAGGATAGAGGATAGGAGACGATGGAGGATAGGATAGGATAGAGGATAGGATAGGATAGAGGATAGGATAGGGGATAGGATAGGATAGAGGATAGGATAGGATAGAGGATAGGATAGGATAGAGGATCAGATAGGATAGAGGATTGGATAGGATAGAGGACAGGATAGGATAGGGGATAGGATAGGATAGAGAATAGGATAGGATAGAGGATAGGATAGGGGATTGGATAGGATAGAGGATATTATAGGAAAGAGGATATGATATGCTAGAGGATACGATATTATAGAGGATAGGATAGGATAGAGGATCGGATAGGATAGAGGATTGGATAGGATAGAGGACAGGATAGGATAGAGGATAGGATATGATAGACGATAGGATAGGATAGAGGATTGAATAGGAAAGAGGATAGGATAGAGGATAGGATAGAGGATTGGATGGGATAGAGGATATTATAGGATAGAGGATATGATATGCTAGAGGATACGATATTATAGAGGATAGGATATGATGGAGGATCGGATTGGATAGAGGATTGGATAGGATAGAGGATAGGATAGGATAGAGGGTAGGATAGGATAGAGGATAGGATAGGATAGAGGATAGGACATAAGATTGGAGAGGATAGACGATAGGATAGGATAGAGGATAGAATAGGATAGAGCATAGGATAGAGGATAGGATAGAGGATAGGATAGAGGATAGGATAGAGGATTGGATAGAGGATTGGATAGGATAGAGGATATTATAGGAAAGAGGATATGATATGCTAGAGAATACGATATTATAGAGGATAGGATAGGATAGAGGATCGGATAGGATAGAGGATTGGATAGGATAGAGGATAGGATAGGGTAGAGGATAGGATAGGATAGAGGAAAGGATAGGGGATAGGATAGAGGATAGGATAGAGGATAGGATAGGATAGAGGATAGGATAGGATAGCGGAGAGGTTAGGATAGAGGATAGGGTTGGATAGAGGATAGGATAGGGGATAGGATAGGATAGAGAATAGGATAGGATAGAGGGTAGAATAGGGGATTGGATAGGATAGAGGATAGGAGACGATGGAGGATAGGATAGGATAGAGGATAGGATAGGATAGAGGATTGGATAGGATAGAGGATAGGAGAGGATAGAGGATAGGATAGGATAGAGGATAGGATAGGATAGAGGACAGGAGACGATAGAGGATAGGATAGGAGAGAGGATAGGATATGATAGATAATAGGATAGGATAGAGGATAGGACAGGATAGAGGATAGGATAGGATAGAGGATAGAATAGAGGATAGGATAGGATAGAGGACAGGAGACGATAGTGGATAGGATAGGAGAGAGGATAGGATAGGGTAGATAATAGGATAGGATAGAGGATAGGATAGGATAGAGGATAGGATTGGATAGAGGATAGGATAGAGGATAGGATCGAGGATAGGATAGAGGATAGGATAGGATAGAGGATAGGATAGGATAGCGGATAGGATAGGATAGAGGATCGGATAGGATAGAGGATTGGATAGGATAGAGGATAGGATAGGATAGGGGATAGGATAGGATAGAGAATAGGATAGGATAGAGGATAGGATAGGGGATTGGATAGGATAGAGGATATTATGGGAATGAGGATATGATTTGCTAGAGGATACGATATTATAGAGGATAGGATAGGATACAGGATCAGATAGGACAGAGGATTGGATAGGATAGAGGATAGGATAGGATAGAGGATAGGATAGGATAGAGGATAGGATAGAGGATAGGATAGAGGATAGGATAGAGGATAGGATAGAGGATAGGATAGAGGATAGGATAGGATAGAGGACAGGAGACGATGGAGGATAGGATAGGAGAGAGGATAGGATAGGATAGATAATAGGATAGGATGGAGGATATGATAGGATAGAGGATTAAATAGGATAGAGGATAGGATAGAGGATAGGATAGAGGATAGGATAGGATAGAGGATAGGATAGTATAGCGGAGAGGATAGGATATAGGATCGGATAGGATAGAGGATTGGATAGGATAGAGGATAGGATAGGATAGCGGATAGGATAGGGGATAGGATAGGATAGAGAATAGGATAGGATAGAGGATAGGATAGGGGATTGGACAGGATAGAGGATATTATAGGAATGAGGATATGATTTCCTAGAGGATACGATATTATAGAGGATAGGATAGGATAGAGGATCGGATAGGACAGAGGATTGGATAGGATAGAGGATAGGAAAGGATAGAGGGTAGGATAGGATAGAGGATAGGATAGGATAGAGGCTAGGACATAAGATTGGATAGGATAGACGATAGGATAGGATAGGGGATAGGGTAGAGGATAGGATAGAGGATAGGATATAGGATTGGATAGGATAGAGAATAGGATAGGAAAGAGGGTAGGATAGGGGATTGGATAGGATAGATGATAGGAGACGATGGAGGATAGGATAGCATAGAGGATAGGATAGGATAGAGGATAGGATAGGATAGACGATAGGATAGGATAGAGGATAGGATAGGAGAGAGGATAGGATAGGATAGAGGATAGGATAGGATAGAGGATAGGATAGGATAGAGGATAGGATAGGATAGAGGATAGGATAGGATAGAGGATAGGATAGGGGATAGGATAGGATAGAGAATAGGATAGGATAGAGGGTAGGATAGGTTAGAGGATAGGATAGGATAGAGGATAGGACATATGATTGGATAGGATAGACGATAGGATAGGATAGAGGATAGAATAGGATAGAGGATAGGATAGAGGATGGGATAGAGGATAGGATAGATAATAGGATAGGATAGAGGATAGGATAGCATAGAGGATAGGATAGGATAGAGGATAGGATAGAGGATAGGATAGAGGATAGGATAGGATAGAGGATCGGATAGGATAGAGGATTGGATAGGATAGAGGATAGGATAGGATAGAGGGTAGGATAGGATAGAGGATAGGATAGGATAGAGGATAGGATAGGGGATAGGATGGAGGATAGGATAGAGGATAGGATAGGATAGAGGATAGGATAGGATAGCGGAGAGGATAGGATAGAGGATCGGATAGGATCGAGGATAGGATAGGATAGAGGATAGGATAGGGGATAGGATAGGATAGGTGATAGGATAGGATAGAGAATAGGATAGGATAGAGGGTAGGATAGGGGATTGGTTAGGATAGAGGATAGGAGACGATGGAGGTTTGGATAGGATAGAGGATAGGATAGGATAGAGGACATGAGACGATCGAGGATAGGATAGGAGAGAGGATAGGATAGGATAGAGGATAGGATAGGATAGAGGATACGATAGGATAGAAGATAGGATAGGATAGAGGATAGGACAGGATAGAGGATAGGATAGGATAGAGGATAGGATAGAGGATAGGATAGAGGATAGGATAGGATAGAGGACAGGAGACGATGGAGGATAGGATAGGAGAGAGGATAGGATAGGATAGATAATAGGATAGGATAGAGGATAGGATAGGATAGAGGCTAGGACATAAAATTGGATAGGATAGACGATAGGATAGGATAGGGGATAGGGTAGAGGATAGGATCGAGGATAGGATAGAGGATTGGATAGGATAGAGGATAGGATAGGATAGAGGGTAGGATAGGATAGAGGATAGGATAGGATAGAGGATAGGACATAAGATTGGTTAGGATAGACGTTAGGATAGGATAGAGGATAGAATAGGATTGAGGATAGGATAGAGGATAGGATAGAGGATAGAATAGGATAGAGGATAGGATTGAGGATAGGATAGAGGATAGGATAGAGGATAGAATAGGATAGAGGATAGGATAGAGGATAGGATGGAGGATTGGTTAGGATAGAGGATAGGATAGGATAGAGGATAGGATTGGATTGAGGATAGGATAGGATAGAGGATAGGATGGAGGATAATATAGGATAGAGGATAGGATAGGATAGAGGATATGATAGGGTAGAGGATAGGATAGGATAGAGGAGAGGATAGGATAGAGGATAGGATAGGATAGAGGATAGGATAGGATAGAGGATAGGATATAGGATTGGATAGGATAGAGAATAGGATAGGATAGAGGGTAGGATAGGGGATTGGATAGGATAGATGATAGGAGACGATGGAGGATAGGATAGGATAGAGGATAGGATAGGATAGAGGATAGGATAGGATAGAGGATTGGATAGGATAGACGATAGGATAGGATAGAGGATAGGATAGGACAGAGGATAGGATAGGATAGAGGATAGGATAGGATAGAGGATAGGATAGGATAGAGGATAGGATAGGATAGAGGATAGGATAGGGGATAGGATAGGATAGGGGATAGGATAGGATAGAGAGTAGGATAGGATAGAGGGTAGGATAGGATAGAGGATATGATAGGATAGAGGATAGGACATATGATTGGATAGGATAGACGATAGGATAGGATAGAGGATAGAATAGGATAGAGGATAGGATAGAGGATAGGATAGAGGATAGGATAGATAATAGGATAGGATAGAGGATAGGATAGGATAGAGGATAGGATTGGATAGAGGATAGGATAGAGGATAGGATAGAGGATAGGATAGGATAGAGGATCGGATAGGATAGAGGATTGGATAGGATAGAGGATAGGATAGGATAGAGGGTAGGATAGGATAGAGGATAGGATAGGATAGAGGATAGGATAGGGGATAGGATGGAGGATAGGATAGAGGATAGGATAGGATAGAGGATAGGATAGGATAGCGGAGAGGATAGGATAGAGGATCGGATAGGATCGAGGATAGGATAGGATAGAGGATAGGATAGGGGTTAGGATAGGATAGGGGATAGGATAGGATAGAGAATAGGATAGGATAGAGGGTAGGATAGGGGATTGGTTAGGATAGAGGATAGGAGACGATGGAGGTTTGGATAGGATAGAGGATAGGATAGGATAGAGGACAGGAGACGATCGAGGATAGGATAGGGGAGAGGATAGGATAGGATAGATAATAGGATAGGATAGAGGATAGGATAGGATAGAGGATTGGATAGGATAGAGGATAGGATAGGATAGCGGATAGGATAGGGGATATGATAGGGTAGAGGATAGGATAGGATAGAGGAGAGGATAGGATAGAGGATAGGATAGGATAGAGGATAGGATAGGATAGAGGATAGGATATAGGATTGGATAGGATAGAGAATAGGATAGGATAGAGGGTAGGATAGGGGATTGGATAGGATAGATGATAGGAGACGATGGAGGATAGGATAGGATAGAGGATAGGATAGGATAGAGGATAGGATAGGATAGAGGATTGTATAGGATAGACGATAGGATAGGATAGAGGATAGGATAGGACAGAGGATAGGATAGGATAGAGGATAGGATAGGATAGAGGATAGGATAGGATAGAGGATAGGATAGGATAGAGGATAGGATAGGGGATAGGATAGGATAGGGGATAGGATAGGATAGGGGATAGGATAGGATAGAGAATAGGATAGGATAGAGGGTAGGATAGGATAGAGGATATGATATGATAGAGGATAGGACATATGATTGGATAGGATAGACGATAGGATAGGATAGAGGATAGAATAGGATAGAGGATAGGATAGAGGATAGGATAGAGGATAGGATAGATAATAGGATAGGATAGAGGATAGGATAGGATAGAGGATAGGATAGGATAGAGGATAGGATAGAGGATAGGATAGAGGATAGGATAGGATAGAGGATCGGATAGGTTAGAGGATTGGATAGGATAGAGGATAGGATAGGATAGAGGGTAGGATAGGATAGAGGATAGGATAGGATAGAGGATAGGATAGGGGATAGGATGGAGGATAGGATAGAGGATAGGATAGGATAGAGGATAGGATAGGATAGCGGAGAGGATAGGATAGAGGATCGGATAGGATCGAGGATAGGATAGGATAGAGGATAGGATAGGGGATAGGATAGGATAGGGGATAGGATAGGATAGAGAATAGGATAGGATAGAGGGTAGGATAGGGGATTGGTTAGGATAGAGGATAGGAGACGATGGAGGTTTGGATAGGATAGAGGATAGGATAGGATAGAGGACAGGAGACGATCGAGGATAGGATAGGGGAGAGGATAGGATAGGATAGATAATAGGATAGGATAGAGGATAGGATAGGATAGAGGATTGGATAGGATAGAGGATAGGATAGGATAGCGGATAGGATAGGGGATAGGATAGGATAGAGAATAGGATAGGATAGAGGATAGGATAGGGGATTGGATAGGATAGAGGATATTATAGGAAAGATGATATGATATGCTAGAGGATACGATATTATAGAGGATAGGATAGGATAGAGAATCGGATAGGATAGAGGATTGGATAGGATAGAGGATAGGATAGGATAGAGGATAGGATAGAGGATCGGATAGGATAGAGGATTGGATAGGATAGAGGACAGGATAGGATAGAGGATTGGATAGGATAGACGATAGGATAGGATAGAGGATAGGATAGAGGATTGGATAGGATAGAGGATATTATAGGAAAGAGGATATGATATGCTAGAGGATACGATATTATAGAGGATAGGAAAGGATAGAGGATCGGATAGGATAGAGGATTGGATAGGATAGAGGATAGGATAGGATAGAGGATAGAATAGGATAGAGGATAGGATAGAGGGTAGGATAGAGGATAGGATAGATAATAGGATAGGATAGAGGATAGGATAGGATAGAGGATAGGATAGGATAGTGGATAGGATAGAGGATAGGATAGAGGATAGGAAAGGATAGAGGGTAGGATAGGATAGAGGATAGGATAGGATAGAGGCTAGGACATAAGATTGGATAGGATAGACGATAGGATAGGATAGAGGATAGAATAGGATAGAGGATAGGATAGAGGATAGGATAGAGGATGGGATAGAGGATAGGATAGAGGATAGGATAGGATAGAGGATAGGATAGGGGATAGGATAGAGGATAGGATAGGGGATAGGATAGAGGATAGGATAGAGGATAGGATAGGATAGGATAGCGGAGAGGATAGGCTAGAGGATAGGATAGGATAGAGGATAGGATAGGATAGAGGATAGGATATAGGATTGGATAGGATAGAGAATAGGATAGGATAGAGGGTAGGATAGGGGATTGGATAGGATAGATGATAGGAGACGATGGAGGATAGGATAGGATAGAGGATAGGATAGGATAGAGGATAGGATAGGATAGAGGATTGTATAGGATAGACGATAGGATAGGATAGAGGATAGGATAGGACAGAGGATAGGATAGGATAGAGGATAGGATAGGATAGAGGATAGGATAGGATAGAGGATAGGATAGGATAGAGGATAGGATAGGGGATAGGATAGGATAGGGGATAGGATAGGATAGGGGATAGGATAGGATAGAGAATAGGATAGGATAGAGGGTAGGATAGGATAGAGGATATGATATGATAGAGGATAGGACATATGATTGGATAGGATAGACGATAGGATAGGATAGAGGATAGAATAGGATAGAGGATAGGATAGAGGATAGGATAGAGGATAGGATAGATAATAGGATAGGATAGAGGATAGGATAGGATAGAGGATAGGATAGGATAGAGGATAGGATAGAGGATAGGATAGAGGATAGGATAGGATAGAGGATCGGATAGGTTAGAGGATTGGATAGGATAGAGGATAGGATAGGATAGAGGGTAGGATAGGATAGAGGATAGGATAGGATAGAGGATAGGATAGGGGATAGGATGGAGGATAGGATAGAGGATAGGATAGGATAGAGGATAGGATAGGATAGCGGAGAGGATAGGATAGAGGATCGGATAGGATCGAGGATAGGATAGGATAGAGGATAGGATAGGGGATAGGATAGGATAGGGGATAGGATAGGATAGAGAATAGGATAGGATAGAGGGTAGGATAGGGGATTGGTTAGGATAGAGGATAGGAGACGATGGAGGTTTGGATAGGATAGAGGATAGGATAGGATAGAGGACAGGAGACGATCGAGGATAGGATAGGGGAGAGGATAGGATAGGATAGATAATAGGATAGGATAGAGGATAGGATAGGATAGAGGATTGGATAGGATAGAGGATAGGATAGGATAGCGGATAGGATAGGGGATAGGATAGGATAGAGAATAGGATAGGATAGAGGATAGGATAGGGGATTGGATAGGATAGAGGATATTATAGGAAAGATGATATGATATGCTAGAGGATACGATATTATAGAGGATAGGATAGGATAGAGAATCGGATAGGATAGAGGATTGGATAGGATAGAGGATAGGATAGGATAGAGGATAGGATAGAGGATCGGATAGGATAGAGGATTGGATAGGATAGAGGACAGGATAGGATAGAGGATTGGATAGGATAGACGATAGGATAGGATAGAGGATAGGATAGAGGATTGGATAGGATAGAGGATATTATAGGAAAGAGGATATGATATGCTAGAGGATACGATATTATAGAGGATAGGAAAGGATAGAGGATCGGATAGGATAGAGGATTGGATAGGATAGAGGATAGGATAGGATAGAGGATAGAATAGGATAGAGGATAGGATAGAGGGTAGGATAGAGGATAGGATAGATAATAGGATAGGATAGAGGATAGGATAGGATAGAGGATAGGATAGGATAGTGGATAGGATAGAGGATAGGATAGAGGATAGGAAAGGATAGAGGGTAGGATAGGATAGAGGATAGGATAGGATAGAGGCTAGGACATAAGATTGGATAGGATAGACGATAGGATAGGATAGAGGATAGAATAGGATAGAGGATAGGATAGAGGATAGGATAGAGGATGGGATAGAGGATAGGATAGAGGATAGGATAGGATAGAGGATAGGATAGGATAGAGGATAGGATAGGATAGCGGAGAGGATAGGATAGAGGATCGGATAGGATCGAGGATAGGATATGATAGAGGATAGGATAGGATAGGATAGAGGATAGGATAGGATAGAGGATTGGATAGGATAGACGATAGGATAGGATAGAGGATAGAATAGGATAGAGGATAGGATAGAGGATAGGATAGAGGATTGGATAGGATACGATAGAGGATAGGATAGAGAATCGGATAGGATAGAGGATTGGATAGGATAGAGGATAGGATAGGATAGAGGATAGGATAGAGGATCGGATAGGATAGAGGATCGGATAGGATAGAGGATTGGATAGGATAGAGGATAGGATAGAGGATAGGATAGATAATAGGATAGGATAGAGGATAGGATAGGATAGAGGATAGAATAGGATAGAGGATAGGATAGAGGGTAGGATAGAGGATAGGATAGATAATAGGATAGGATAGAGGATAGGATAGGATAGAGGATAGGATAGGATAGAGGATAGGATAGAGGATAGGATAGAGGATAGGAAAGGATAGAGGGTAGGATACGATAGAGGATAGGATAGGATAGAGGCTAGGACATAAGATTGGATAGGATAGACGATAGGATAGGATAGAGGATAGAATAGGATAGAGGATAGGATAGAGGATAGGATAGAGGATGGGATAGAGGATAGGATAGAGGATAGGATAGGATAGAGGATAGGATAGGGGATAGGATAGAGGATAGGATAAGATAGAGGATTGGATAGGATAGACGATAGGATAGGATAGAGGATAGAATAGGATAGAGGATAGGATAGAGGATAGGATAGAGGATTGGATAGGATAGAGGATATTATAGGATAGAGGATATGATATGCTAGAGGATACGATATTATAGAGGATAGGATAGGATAGAGGATCGGATAGGATAGAGGATTGGATAGGATAGAGGATAGGATAGGATAGAGGGTAGGATAGGATAGAGGAAAGGATAGGATAGAGGATAGGATAGAGGATTGGATAGGATAGAGGATATTATAGGATAGAGGATATGATATGCTAGAGGATACGATATTATAGAGGATAGGATAGGATAGAGGATCGGATAGGATAGAGGATTGGATAGGATAGAGGATAGGATAGAGGATAGGATAGATAATAGGATAGGATAGAGGATAGGATAGGATAGAGGATAGGATAGGATAGAGGATAGGATAGAGGATAGGATAGAGGATAGGATAGAGGATAGGATAGAGGATAGGATAGGATAGAGGATCGGATAGGATTGAGGATTGGATAGGATAGAGGATAGGATAGGATAGAGGGTAGGATAGGATAGAGGATAGGATAGGATAGAGGATAGGATGGGGGATAGGATGGAGGATAGGATAGAGGATAGGATAGGATAGACGATAGGATAGGATAGCGGAGAGGATAGGATAGAGGATCGGATAGGATCGAGGATAGGATAGGATAGAGGATAGGATAGGGGATTGGATAGGATAGGGGATAGGATAGGATAGAGAATAGGATAGGATAGAGGGTAGGATAGGGGATTGGTTAGGATAGAGGATAGGAGACGATGGAGGTTTGGATAGGATAGAGGATATGATAGGATAGAGGACAGGAGACGATCGAGGATAGGATAGGAGAGAGGATAGGATAGGATAGATAATAGGATAGGATAGAGGATAGGATAGGATAGAGGATTGGATAGGATAGAGGATAGGATAGGATAGCGGATAGGATAGGGGATAGGATAGGATAGAGAATAGGATAGGATAGAGGATAGGATAGGGGATTGGATAGGATAGGGGATATTATAGGAAAGAGGATATGATATGCTAGAGGATACGATATTATACAGGATAGGATAGGATAGAGAATCGGATAGGATAGAGGATTGGATAGGATAGAGGATAGGATAGGATAGATGATAGGATAGAGGATCGGATAGGATAGAGGATGGGATAGGATAGAGGACAGGATAGGATAGAGGATTGGATAGGATAGACGATAGGATAGGATAGAGGATAGGATAGAGGATTGGATAGGATAGAGGATATTATAGGAAAGAGGATATGATATGCTAGAGGATACGATATTATAGAGGATAGGATAGGATAGAGGATTGGATAGGATAGAGGATAGGATAGGATAGAGGATAGGATATAGGTTTGGATAGGGTAGAGGATCGGATAGGATAGAGGTTATAATAGGATAGAGGATAGGATATAAGATTGGATAGGATAGACGATAGGATAGGATACAGGATAGAATAGGATAGACGATAGGATCGAGGATAGGATAGAGGATGGTATAGACGATTGGATAGGATAGAGGATATTATAGGAAAGAGGATATGATATGCTAGAGGATACGATATTATAGAGGATAGGATAGGATAGAGGATCGGATAGGATAGAGTATTGGATAGGATAGAGGACAGGATAGGATAGAGGATTGGATAGGATAGACGATAGGATAGGATAGAGGATTGAATAGGATAGAGGATAGGATAGAGGATAGGATAGAGGATTGGATGGGATAGAGGATAGGATAGAGGATAGGATAGCATAGAGGATTGGATAGGATAGACGATAGGATAGGATAGAGTATAGGATAGAGGATAGGATAGAGGATTGGATAGGATAGAGGATATTATAGGAAAGAGGATATGATATGCTAGAGGATACGATATTATAGAGGATAGGATAGGGGATAGGATAGGATAGAGAATAGTATAGGATAGAGGGTAGGATAGGGGATTGGATAGGATAGAGGATAGGAGACGATGGAGGTTTGGATAGGATAGAGGATATTATAGGAAAGAGGATATGATATGCTAGAGGATACGATATTATAGAGGATAGGATAGGATAGAGGATAGGATAGGATAGAGGATAGGATAGGATAGCGGAGAGGATAGGATAGGATAGAGGATAGGATAGGATAGGATAGGGGATAGGATAGGACAGAGGATAGGATAGGATAGAGGATTGGATAGGATAGAGGATAGGATAGGACAGGGGATAGGATAGAGGATAGGATAGAGGATAGGATAGGATAGAGGATAGGATAGGATAGCGGAGAGGATAGGATAGAGGATCGGATAGGATCGAGGATAGTATAGGATAGAGGGTAGAATAGGGGATTGGATAGGATAGAGGATAGGAGACGATGGAGGTTTGGATAGGGTAGAGGATAGGATAGGATAGAGGATAGGATAGGATAGAGGATAGGATAGCATAGAGGATTGGATAGGATAGACGATAGGATAGGATAGAGGATAGAATAGGATAGAGGATAGGATAGAGGATAGGATAGAGGATTGGATAGGATAGAGGATATTATAGGATAGAGGATATGATATGCTAGAGGATACGATATTTTAGAGGGTAGGATAGGATAGAGGATCGGATAGGATAGACGATTGGATAGGATTGAGGATAGGATAGGATAGGGGGTAGGATAGGATAGAGGATAGGATAGGATAGAGGATAGGACATAAGATGGGATAGGATAGACGATAGGATAGGATAGAGGATAGAATAGGATAGAGGATAGGATAGAGGATAGGATCGAGGATAGGATAGAGGATAGAATAGGATAGAGGATAGGATAGAGGATAGGATCGAGGATAGGATAGAGGATAGGATAGAGGATAGGATAGAGGATTGGATAGGATAGAGGATAGGATAGCATAGAGGATTGGATAGGATAGACGATGGGATAGGATAGAGGATAGAATAGGATAGAGTATAGGATAGAGGATAGGATAGAGGATTGGATAGGATAGAGGATATTATAGGAAAGAGGATATGATATGCTAGAGGATACGATATTATAGAGGATAGGGTAGGATAGAGGATAGGATAGGGGATAGGATAGAGGATAGGATAGAGGATAGGATAGGATAGAGGATAGGATAGGGGATAGGATAGAGGATAGGATAGAGGATAGGATAGGATAGAGGATAGGATAGGATAGCGGAGAGGATAGGATAGGATAGAGGATAGGATAGGATAGGATAGGGGATAGGATAGGACAGAGGATAGGATAGGATAGAGGATTGGATAGGATAGAGGATAGGATAGGATAGGGGGATAGGATAGAGGATAGGATAGAGGATAGGATAGGATAGAGGATAGGATAGGATAGCGGAGAGGATAGGATAGAGGATCGGATAGGATCGAGGATAGTATAGGATAGAGGGTAGGATAGGGGATTGGATAGGATAGAGGATAGGAGACGATGGAGGTTTGGATAGGGTAGAGGATAGGATAGGATAGAGGATAGGATAGGATAGAGGATAGGATAGCATAGAGGATTGGATAGGATAGACGATAGGATAGGATAGAGGATAGAATAGGATAGAGGATAGGATAGAGGATAGGATAGAGGATTGGATAGGATAGAGGATATTATAGGATAGAGGATATGATATGCTAGAGGATACGATATTTTAGAGGGTAGGATAGGATAGAGGATCGGATAGGATAGACGATTGGATAGGATTGAGGATAGGATACGATAGGGGGTAGGATAGGATAGAGGATAGGATAGGATAGAGGATAGGACATAAGATGGGATAGGATAGACGATAGGATAGGATAGAGGATAGAATAGGATAGAGGATAGGATAGAGGATAGGATCGAGGATAGGATAGAGGATAGAATAGGATAGAGGATAGGATAGAGGATAGGATCGAGGATAGGATAGAGGATAGGATAGAGGATAGGATAGAGGATTGGATAGGATAGAGGATAGGATAGCATAGAGGATTGGATAGGATAGACGATAGGATAGGATAGAGGATAGAATAGGATAGAGTATAGGATAGAGGATAGGATAGAGGATTGGATAGGATAGAGGATATTATAGGAAAGAGGATATGATATGCTAGAGGATACGATATTATAGAGGATCGGATAGGGGATAGGATAGGATAGAGAAGAGTATAGGAAAGAGGGTAGGATAGGGGATTGGATAGGATAGAGGATAGGAGACGATGGAGGTTTGGATAGGATAGAGGATAGGATAGGATAGAGGATAGGATAGGATAGAGGATAGGATAGTATAGAGGATAGGATAGGATAGAGGATAGGATAGGATAGAGGATAGGATAGCATAGAGGATTGGATATGATAGACGATAGGATAGGATAGAGGATAGGATAGAGGATTGGATAGGATAGAGGATATTATAGGAAAGAGGATATGATATGCTAGAGGATACGATATTATAGAGGATAGGATAGGATAGAGGATAGGATAGGGGATAGGATAGGATAGAGAATAGGATAGGATAGAGGGTAGGATAGGGGATTGGTTAGGATAGAGGATAGGAGACGATGGAGGTTTGGATAGGATAGAGGATAGGATAGGATAGAGGACAGGAGACGATCGAGGATAGGATAGGAGAGAGGATAGGATAGGATAGATAATAGGATAGGATAGAGGATAGGATAGGATAGAGGATTGGATAGGATAGAGGATAGGATAGGATAGCGGATAGGATAGGGGATAGGATAGGATAGAGAATAGGATAGGATAGAGGGTAGAATAGGGGATTGGATAGGATAGAGGATAGGAGACGATGGAGGATAGGATAGGATAGAGGATAGGATAGGATAGAGGATAGGATAGGATAGAGGATAGGATAGGATAGAGGATAGGATAGGATAGAGGATAGGATAGAATAGAGGATAGGATAGGATAGAGGATAGGATAGGGGATAGGATAGGATAGAGAATAGGATAGGATAGAGGGTAGAATAGGGGATTGGATAGGATAGAGGATAGGAGACGATGGAGGATAGGATAGGATAGAGGATAGGATAGGATAGAGGATAGGATAGGATAGAGGATAGGATAGGATAGAGGATAGGATAGGATAGAGGTTAGGATAGGATAGATAATAGGATAGAGGATAGGATAGAGGATAGGATAGAGGATAGGATAGGATAGATGATAGGATAGGATAGAGGATATGATAGGATAGAAGATAGGATAGGATAGAGGATAGGATAGGATAGAGGATAGAATAGAGGATAGGATAGGATAGAGGACAGGAGACGATAGAGGATAGGATAGGAGAGAGGATAGGATAGGGTAGATAATAGGATAGGATAGAGGATAGTATAGGATAGAGGATAGGATAGGATAGAGGATAGGATAGAGGATAGGATCGAGGATAGGATAGAGGATAGGATAGGATAGGATAGCGGATAGGATAGGATAGAGGATCGGATAGGATAGAGGATTGGATAGGATAGAGGATAGGATAGGATAGGGGATAGGATAGGATAGAGAATAGGATAGGATAGAGGATAGGATAGGGGATTGGATAGGATAGAGGATATTATGGGTTTGAGGATATGATTTGCTAGAGGATACGATATTATAGAGGATAGGATAGGATACAGGATCGGATAGGACAGAGGATTGGATAGGATAGAGGATAGGATAGGATAGAGGATAGGATAGGATAGAGGATAGGATAGAGGATAGGATAGAGGATTGGATAGGATAGAGGATAGGATAGGATAGAAGATAGGTTAGGATAGAGGATAGGATAGGATAGAGAATAGGATAGGATAGAGGATAGGATAGGATAGATGATAGGATAGGATAGAGAATAGGACAGGATAGAGGATAGGATAGAGGATAGGATAGGATAGAGGATAGGATAGGATAGAGGATAGGATATAGGATTGGATAGGGTAGAGGATCGGGTAAGATAGAGGATTGGATAGGATAGAGGATAGTATAGGAAAGAGGATAGGATAGAAGATTGGATAGTATAAAGGATAGGAGAGGATACAGGATAGGATAGGATTGAGAATAGGATAGGATAGAGGATAGGATAGGATAGAGGATAGGATAGAGGATAGGATAGAGGATAGGATAGAGGATAGGATAGGATAGAGGACAGGAGACGATGGAGGATAGGATAGGAGAGAGGATAGGATAGGATAGATAATAGGATAGGATAGAGGATAGGATAGGATAGAGGATAGGATAGGATAGAGGATAGGATAGAGGATAGGATAGAGGATAGGATAGAGGATAGGATAGAGGATAGGATAGAGGATAGGATAGAGGATAGGATAGAGGATAGGATAGAGGATAGGATAGAGGATAGGATAGGATAGAGGATAGGATAGAGGATTGGATAGGATAGAGGATAGGATAGGATAGAAGATAGGTTAGGATAGAGGATAGGATAGGATAGAGAATAGGATAGGATAGAGGATAGGATAGGATAGATGATAGGATAGGATAGAGAATAGGACAGGATAGAGGATAGGATAGAGGATAGGATAGGATAGAGGATAGGATAGGATAGAGGATAGGATAGGATAGAGGATAGGATATAGGATTGGATAGGGTAGAGGATCGGGTAAGATAGAGGATTGGATAGGATAGAGGATAGTATAGGAAAGAGGATAGGATAGAAGATTGGATAGTATAAAGGATAGGAGAGGATACAGGATAGGATAGGATTGAGAATAGGATAGGATAGCGGATAGGACAGGATAGCGGATAGGATAGGATAGAGGATAGGATAGGATAGAGGATAGGATAGGATAGAGGATAGGATAGGATAGAGGATCGGATAGGACAGAGGATTGGATAGGATAGAGGATAGGAAAGGATAGAGGGTAGGATAGGATAGAGGATAGGATAGGATAGAGGCTAGGACATAAGATTGGATAGGATAGACGATAGGATAGGATAGGGGATAGGGTAGGATAGAGGACAGGATAGGGGATAGGATAGGATAGGGGATAGGATACTATAGAGAATAGGATAGGATAGAGGGTAGGATAGGGGATTGGATAGGATAGAGGATAGGAGACGATGGAGGTTTGGATAGGATAGGATAGAGGACAGGAGACGATCGCGGATAGGATAGGAGAGAGGATAGGACAGGATAGAGGATAGGATAGGATAGAGGATAGGATAGAGGATAGGATAGAGGATAGGATAGAGGATAGGATAGGATAGAGGACAGGAGACGATGGAGGATAGGATAGGAGAGAGGATAGGATAGGATAGATAATAGGATAGGATAGAGGATAGGATAGGATAGAGGATAGGATAGGATAGAGGATAGGATAGAGGATAGGATAGAGGATAGGATAGAGGATAGGATAGAGGATAGGATAGAGGATAGGATAGGATAGAGGATAGGATAGTATAGCGGAGAGGATAGGATAGAGGATCGGATAGGATAGAGGATTGGATAGGATAGAGGATAGGATAGGATAGCGGATAGGATAGGGGATAGGATAGGATAGAGAATAGGATAGGATAGAGGATAGGATAGGGGATTGGATAGGATAGAGGATATTATAGGAATGAGGATATGATTTCCTAGAGGATACGATATTATAGTGGATAGGATAGGATAGAGGATCGGATAGGACACAGGATTGGATAGGATAGAGGATAGGAAAGGATAGAGGGTAGGATATGATAGAGGATAGGATAGGATAGAGGCTAGGACATAAGATTGGATAGGATAGACGATAGGATAGGATAGGGGATAGGGTAGAGGATAGGATAGAGGATAGGATAGGATAGAGGGTAGGATAGGATAGAGGATAGGATAGGATAGAGGATAGGACATAAGATTGGTTAGGATAGACGATAGGATAGGATAGAGGATAGAATAGGATTGAGGATAGGATAGAGGATAGGATAGAGGATAGAATAGGATAGAGGATAGGATAGAGGATAGGATGGAGGATTGGTTAGGATAGAGGATAGGATAGGATAGAGGATAGGATAGGATTGAGGATAGGATGGAGGATAATATAGGATAGAGGATAGGATAGGATAGAGGATATGATAGGATAGAGGATAGGATAGGATAGAGGAGAGGATAGGATAGAGGATAGGATAGGATAGAGGATAGGATAGGATAGAGGATAGGATATAGGATTGGATAGGATAGAGAATAGGATAGGATAGAGGGTAGGATAGGGGATTGGATAGGATAGATGATAGGAGACGATGGAGGATAGGATAGGATAGAGGATAGGATAGGATAGAGGATAGGATAGGATAGAGGATTAGATAGGATAGACGATAGGATAGGATAGAGGATAGGATAGGATAGAGGATAGGATAGGATAGAGGATAGGATAGGATAGAGGATAGGATAGGATAGAGGATAGGATAGGATAGAGGATAGGATAGGATAGAGGATAGGATAGGAGAGAGGATAGGATAGGGTAGATAATAGGATAGGATAGAGGATAGGATTGGATAGAGGATAGGATAGGATAGAGGATAGGATAGAGGATAGGATCGAGGATAGGATAGAGGATAGGATAGGATAGAGGATAGGATAGGATAGCGGATAGGATAGGATAGAGGATCGGATAGGATAGAGGATTGGATAGGATAGAGGATAGGATAGGATAGGGGATAGGATAGGATAGAGAATAGGATAGGATAGAGGATAGGATAGAGGATAGGATAGACGATTGGATAGGATAGAGGATATTATAGGAAAGAGGATATGATATGCTAGAGGATACGATATTATAGAGGATAGGATAGGATAGAGGATCGGATAGGATAGAGGATTGGATAGGATAGAGGATAGGATAGGATAGAGGATAGGATAGGATAGAGGATAGGATAGGATATCGGAGAGGATAGGATAGAGGATCGGATAGGATCGAGGATTGGATAGGATAGAGGATAGGATAGAGGATAGGATAGGATAGAGGATAGTATAGGATAGCGGAGAGGATAGGATAGAGGATCGGATAGGATCGAGGATAGGATAGAGGATAGGATAGAGGATTGGATAGGATAGAGTATATTATAGGATAGAGGATATGATATGCTAGAGGATACGATATTATAGAGGATAGGAAAGGATAGAGGATATTATAGGATAGAGGATATGATATGCTAGAGGATACGATATTATAGAGGATAGGAAAGGATAGAGGATCGGATAGGATAGAGGATTGGATAGGATAGAGGATAGGATAGGATAGAGGATAGAATAGGATAGAGGATAGGATAGAGGGTAGGATAGAGGATAGGATAGATAATAGGATAGGATAGAGGATAGGATAGGATAGAGGATAGGATAGGATAGAGGATAGGATAGAGGATAGGATAGAGGATAGGAAAGGATAGAGGGTAGGATAGGATAGAGGATAGGATAGGATAGAGGCTAGGACATAAGATTGGATAGGATAGACGATAGGATAGGATAGAGGATAGAATAGGATAGAGGATAGGATAGAGGATAGGATAGAGGATGGGATAGAGGATAGGATAGAGGATAGGATAGGGGATAGGATAGAGGATAGGATAGGGGATAGGATAGAGGATAGGATAGAGGATAGGATAGGATAGAGGATAGGATAGGATAGCGGAGAGGATAGGCTAGACGATAGGATAGAGGATAGGATAGGATAGAGGATAGGATAGGATAGAGGATAGGATAGGATAGCGGAGAGGATAGGATAGAGGATCGGATAGGATCGAGGATAGGATATGATAGAGGATAGGATAGGATAGGATAGAGGATAGGATAGGATAGAGGATTGGATAGGATAGACGATAGGATAGGATAGAGGATAGAATAGGATAGAGGATAGGATAGAGGATAGGATAGAGGATTGGATAGGATACGATAGAGGATAGGATAGAGGATTGGATAGGATAGAGGATATTATAGGATAGAGGATATGATATGCTAGAGGATACGATATTATAGAGGATAGGATAGGATAGAGGATCGGATAGGATAGAGGATTGGATAGGATAGAGGATAGGATAGAGGATAGGATAGATAATAGGATAGGATAGAGGATAGGATAGGATAGAGGATAGGATAGGATAGAGGATAGGATAGGATAGAGGATAGGATAGGATAGAGGATAGGATAGGATAGAGGATAGGATAGAGGATAGGATAGAGGATAGGAAAGGATAGAGGGTAGGATACGATAGAGGATAGGATAGGATAGAGGCTAGGACATAAGATTGGATACGATAGACGATAGGATAGGATAGAGGATAGAATAGGATAGAGGATAGGATAGAGGATAGGATAGAGGATGGGATAGAGGATAGGATAGAGGATAGGATAGGATAGAGGATAGGATAGGGGATAGGATAGAGGATAGGATAGGGGATAGGATAGAGGATAGGATAGAGGATTGGATAGGATAGAGGATAGGATAGGATAGCGGAGAGGATAGGCTAGAGGATAGGATAGAGGATAGGATAGGATAGAGGATAGGATAGGATAGAGGATAGGATAGGATAGAGGATAGGATAGGATAGAGGATAGGATAGGATGGCGGAGAGGATAGGATAGAGGATCGGATAGGATCGAGGATAGGATATGATAGAGGATAGGATAGGATAGGATAGAGGATAGGATAACATAGAGGATTGGATAGGATAGACGATAGGATAGGATAGAGAATAGGATAGGATAGAGGGTAGGATAGGGGATTGGTTAGGATAGAGGATAGGAGACGATGGAGGTTTGGATAGGATAGAGGATATGATAGGATAGAGGACAGGAGACGATCGAGGATAGGATAGGAGAGAGGATAGGATAGGATAGATAATAGGATAGGATAGAGGATAGGATAGGATAGAGGATTGGATAGGATAGCGGATAGGATAGGATAGCGGATAGGATAGGGGATAGGATAGGATAGAGAATAGGATAGGATAGAGGATAGGATAGGGGATTGGATAGGATAGGGGATATTATAGGAAAGAGGATATGATATGCTAGAGGATACGATATTATACAGGATAGGATAGGATAGAGAATCGGATAGGATAGAGGATTGGATAGGATAGAGGATAGGATAGGATAGATGATAGGATAGAGGATCGGATAGGATAGAGGATTGGATAGGATAGAGGACAGGATAGGATAGAGGATTGGATAGGATAGACGATAGGATAGGATAGAGGATAGGATAGAGGATTGGATAGGATAGAGGATATTATAGGAAAGAGGATATGATATGCTAGAGGATACGATATTATAGAGGATCGGATAGGATAGAGGATTGGATAGGATAGAGGGTAGGATAGGATAGATTATAGGATAGGATAGAGGATAGAATAGGGGATAGGATAGGATAGAGAATAGGATAGGATAGAAGGTAGAATAGGGGATTGGATAGGATAGAGGATAGGAGACGATGGAGGATAGGATAGGATAGAGGATAGGATAGGATAGAGGATAGGATAGGATAGAGGATAGGATAGGATAGAGGATAGTTTAGGATAGAGGATAGGATAGAATCGAGGATAGGATATTATAGAGGATAGGATAGGGGATAGGATAGGATAGAGAATAGGATAGGATAGAGGGTAGAATAGGGGATTGGATAGGATAGAGGATAGTAGATGATGGAGGATAGGATAGGATAGAGGATAGGATAGGATAGAGGATAGGATAGGATAGAGGATCGGATAGGATCGAGGATTGGATAGGATAGAGGATAGGATAGAGGATAGGATAGGATAGAGGATAGGATAGGATAGAGGATAGGATAGGATAGCGGAGAGGATAGGATAGAGGATCGGATAGGATCGAGGATAGGATAGAGGATAGGATAGAGGATTGGATAGGATAGAGTATATTATAGGATAGAGGATATGATATGCTAGAGGATACGATATTATAGAGGATAGGAAAGGATAGAGGATATTATAGGATAGAGGATATGATATGCTAGAGGATACGATATTATAGAGGATAGGATAGGATAGAGGATAGGATAGGATAGAGGATAGGATAGGATAGAGGATAGAGGATAGGATAGGATAGAGGATAGGATAGGATAGAGGATAGGATAGGATAGAGGATAGGATAGGATAGATGATAGGATAGGATAGAGGATAGGATAGGATAGAGGATAGGATAGGATAGAGGATAGGATAGGATAGAGGATAGGATAGGATAGATTATAGGATAGGATAGAGGATAGGATAGGATAGAGGATAGGATAGGGGATAGGATAGGATAGAGAATAGGATAGGATAGAGGGTAGGATAGGATAGAGGATAGGATAGGATAGAGGATAGGACATATGATTGGATAGGATAGACGATAGGATAGGATAGAGGATAGAATAGGATAGAGGATAGGATAGAGGGTAGGACAGAGGATAGGATAGATAATAGGATAGGATAGAGGATAGGATAGGATAGAGGATAGGATAGGATAGAGGATAGGATAGGATAGAGGATAGGATAGAGGATAGGAAAGGATAGAGGGTAGGATAGGATAGAGGATAGGATAGAGGCTAGGACATAAGATTGGATAGGATAGACGATAGGATAGGATAGAGGATAGAATAGGATAGAGGATAGGATAGAGGATTGGATAGGATAGGGAATAGGATAGGATAGAGGACAGGATAGGATAGAGGATAGGATAGGGGATAGGATAGAGGATAGGATAGGGGATAGGATAGAGGGTAGGATAGAGGATAGGATAGGATAGAGGATAGGATAGGATAGCGGAGAGGATAGGCTAGAGGATAGGATAGAGGATAGGATAGGATAGAGGATAGGATAGGATAGAGGATAGGATAGGATAGAGGATAGGACAGGATAGAGGATAGGACATAAGATTGGTTAGGATAGACGATAGGATAGGATAGAGGGTAGAATAGGATAGAGGATAGGATAGAGGATAGGATAGAGGATTGGTTAGGATAGAGGATAGGATAGGATTGAGGATAGGATAGGATAGAGGATAGGATAGAGGATTGGTTAGGATAGAGGGTAGTATAGCATAGAGGATAGGATAGGATAGAGGATAGAATAGGATAGAGTATAGGATAGAGGATAGGATAGAGGATTGGATAGGATAGAGGATATTATAGGAAAGAGGATATGATATGCTAGAGGATACGATATTATAGAGGATAGGATAGGGGATAGGATAGGATAGAGAATAGTATAGGATAGAGGGTAGGATAGGGGATTGGATAGGATAGAGGATAGGAGACGATGGAGGTTTGGATAGGATAGAGGATAGGATAGGATAGAGGATAGGATAGGATAGAGGATAGGATAGGATAGAGGATAGGATAGGATAGAGGATAGGATAGGATAGAGGATAGGATAGGATAGAGGATAGGATAGCATAGAGGATTGGATATGATAGACGATAGGATAGGATAGAGGATAGGATAGAGGATTGGATAGGATAGAGGATATTATAGGAAAGAGGATATGATATGCTAGAGGATACGATATTATAGAGGATAGGATAGGATAGAGGATAGGATAGGGGATAGGATAGAGGATAGGATAGGATAGAGGGTAGGATAGGATAGAGAATAGGATAGGATAGAGGATAGGACATAAGATTGGTTAGGATAGACGATAGGATAGGATAGAGGATGGGATAGGCGATAGGATAGGATAGAGAATAGGATAGGATAGAGGGTAGGATAGGATAGAGGATAGGATAGGATAGAGGATAGGACAGGATAGAGGATAGGACATAAGATTGGTTAGGATAGACGATAGGATAGGATAGAGGGTAGAATAGGATAGAGGATAGGATAGAGGATAGGATAGAGGATTGGTTAGGATAGAGGATAGGATAGGATTGAGGATAGGATAGGATAGAGGATAGGATAGAGGATTGGTTAGGATAGAGGGTAGTATAGCATAGAGGATAGGATAGGATAGAGGATAGAATAGGATAGAGTATAGGATAGAGGATAGGATAGAGGATTGGATAGGATAGAGGATATTATAGGAAAGAGGATATGATATGCTAGAGGATACGATATTATAGAGGATAGGATAGGGGATAGGATAGGATAGAGAATAGTATAGGATAGAGGGTAGGATAGGGGATTGGATAGGATAGAGGATAGGAGACGATGGAGGTTTGGATAGGATAGAGGATAGGATAGGATAGAGGATAGGATAGGATAGAGGATAGGATAGGATAGAGGATAGGATAGGATAGAGGATAGGATAGGATAGAGGATAGGATAGCATAGAGGATTGGATATGATAGACGATAGGATAGGATAGAGGATAGGATAGAGGATTGGATAGGATAGAGGATATTATAGGAAAGAGGATATGATATGCTAGAGGATACGATATTATAGAGGATAGGATAGGATAGAGGATAGGATAGGGGATAGGATAGAGGATAGGATAGGATAGAGGGTAGGATAGGATAGAGAATAGGATAGGATAGAGGATAGGACATAAGATTGGTTAGGATAGACGATAGGATAGGATAGAGGATGGGATAGGCGATAGGATAGGATAGAGAATAGGATAGGATAGAGGGTAGGATAGGGGATTGGATAGGATAGAGGATAGGAGACGATGGAGGTTTGGATAGGATAGAGGATAGGATAGGATAGAGGATAGGATAGGATAGAGGATAGGATAGAGGATAGGAAAGGATAGAGGGTAGGATAGGATAGAGGATAGGATAGAGGCTAGGACATAAGATTGGATAGGATAGACGATAGGATAGGATAGAGGATAGAATAGGATAGAGGATAGGATAGAGGATATGATAGAGGATGGGATAGAGGATAGGATAGAGGATAGGATAGAGGATAGGATAGAGGATTGGATAGGATAGAGGATATTATAATAAAGAGGATATGATATGCTAGAGGATACGATATTATAGAGGATAGGATAGGATAGAGGATCGGATAGGATAGAGGATTGGATAGGATAGGGGATAGGATAGGATAGAGGATAGGATAGGATAGAGGATAGGATAGGGGATAGGATAGAGGATAGGATAGGGGATAGGATAGAGGATAGGATAGAGGATAGGATAGGATAGAGGATAGGATAGGATAGCGGAGAGGATAGGCTAGAGGATAGGATAGAGGATAGGATAGGATAGAGGATAGGATAGGATAGAGGATAGGATAGGATAGAAGATAGGACAGGATAGAGGATAGGACATAAGATTGGTTAGGATAGACGATAGGATAGGATAGAGGATAGAATAGGATAGAGGATAGGATAGAGGATAGGATAGAGGATAGGATAGAGGATAGGAAAGGATAGAGGGTAGGATAGGATAGAGGATAGGATAGAGGCTAGGACATAAGATTGGATAGGATAGACGATAGGATAGGATAGAGGATAGAATAGGATAGAGGATAGGATAGAGGATTGGATAGGATAGGGAATAGGATAGGATAGAGGACAGGATAGGATAGAGGATAGGATAGGGGATAGGATAGAGGATAGGATAGGGGATAGGATAGAGGGTAGGATAGAGGATAGGATAGGATAGAGGATAGGATAGGATAGCGGAGAGGATAGGCTAGAGGATAGGATAGAGGATAGGATAGGATAGAGGATAGGATAGGATAGAGGATAGGATAGGATAGAGGATAGGACAGGATAGAGGATAGGACATAAGATTGGTTAGGATAGACGATAGGATAGGATAGAGGGTAGAATAGGATAGAGGATAGGATAGAGGATAGGATAGAGGATTGGTTAGGATAGAGGATAGGATAGGATTGAGGATAGGATAGGATAGAGGATAGGATAGAGGATTGGTTAGGATAGAGGGTAGTATAGCATAGAGGATAGGATAGGATAGAGGATAGAATAGGATAGAGTATAGGATAGAGGATAGGATAGAGGATTGGATAGGATAGAGGATATTATAGGAAAGAGGATATGATATGCTAGAGGATACGATATTATAGAGGATAGGATAGGGGATAGGATAGGATAGAGAATAGTATAGGATAGAGGGTAGGATAGGGGATTGGATAGGATAGAGGATAGGAGACGATGGAGGTTTGGATAGGATAGAGGATAGGATAGGATAGAGGATAGGATAGGATAGAGGATAGGATAGGATAGAGGATAGGATAGGATAGAGGATAGGATAGGATAGAGGATAGGATAGCATAGAGGATTGGATATGATAGACGATAGGATAGGATAGAGGATAGGATAGAGGATTGGATAGGATAGAGGATATTATAGGAAAGAGGATATGATATGCTAGAGGATACGATATTATAGAGGATAGGATAGGATAGAGGATAGGATAGGGGATAGGATAGAGGATAGTATAGGATAGAGGGTAGGATAGGATAGAGAATAGGATAGGATAGAGGATAGGACATAAGATTGGTTAGGATAGACGATAGGATAGGATAGAGGATGGGATAGGCGATAGGATAGGATAGAGAATAGGATAGGATAGAGGGTAGGATAGGGGATTGGATAGGATAGAGGATAGGAGACGATGGAGGTTTGGATAGGATAGAGGATAGGATAGGATAGAGGATAGGATAGGATAGAGGATAGGATAGCATAGAGCATTGGATAGAGGATAGGATAGCATAGAGGATTGGATAGGATAGACGATGGGATAGGATAGAGGATAGAATAGGATAGAGTATAGGATAGAGGATAGGATAGAGGATTGGATAGGATAGAGGATATTATAGGAAAGAGGATATGATATGCTAGAGGATACGATATTATAGAGGATAGGATAGGGGATAGGATAGAGGATAGGATAGAGGATAGGATAGGATAGAGGATAGGATAGGGGATAGGATAGAGGATAGGATAGAGGATAGGATAGGATAGAGGATAGGATAGGATAGCGGAGAGGATAGGATAGGATAGAGGATAGGATAGGATAGGATAGGGGATAGGATAGGACAGAGGATAGGATAGGATAGAGGATTGGATAGGATAGAGGATAGGATAGGATAGGGGATAGGATAGAGGATAGGATAGAGGATAGGATAGGATAGAGGATAGGATAGGATAGCGGAGAGGATAGGAGAGAGGATCGGATAGGATCGAGGATAGTATAGGATAGAGGGTAGGATAGGGGATTGGATAGGATAGAGGATAGGAGACGATGGAGGTTTGGATAGGGTAGAGGATAGGATAGGATAGAGGATAGGATAGGATAGAGGATAGGATAGCATAGAGGATTGGATAGGATAGACGATAGGATAGGATAGAGGATAGAATAGGATAGAGGATAGGATAGAGGATAGGATAGAGGATTGGATAGGATAGAGGATATTATAGGATAGAGGATATGATATGCTAGAGGATACGATATTTTAGAGGGTAGGATAGGATAGAGGATAGGATAGGGGATAGGATAGAGGATAGGATAGGATAGAGGGTAGGATAGGATAGAGAATAGGATAGGATAGAGGATAGGACATAAGATTGGTTAGGATAGACGATAGGATAGGATAGAGGATAGGATAGGGGATAGGATAGGATAGAGAATAGGATAGGATAGAGGGTAGGATAGGGGATTGGTTAGGATAGAGGATAGGAGACGATGGAGGTTTGGATAGGATAGAGGATAGGATAGGATAGAGGACAGGAGACGATCGAGGATAGGATAGGAGAGAGGATAGGATAGGATAGATAATAGGATAGGATAGAGGATAGGATAGGATAGAGGATTGGATAGGATAGAGGATAGGATAGGATAGCGGATAGGATAGGGGATAGGATAGGATAGAGAATAGGATAGGATAGAGGGTAGAATAGGGGATTGGATAGGATAGAGGATAGGAGACGATGGAGGATAGGATAGGATAGAGTATAGGATAGGATGGAGGATAGGATAGGATAGAGGATAGGATAGGATAGAGGATAGGATAGGATAGAGGATAGGATAGGATAGAGGATAGGATAGAATAGAGGATAGGATAGGATAGAGGATAGGATAGGGGATAGGATAGGATAGAGAATAGGATAGGATAGAGGGTAGAATAGGGGATTGGATAGGATAGAGGATAGGAGACGATGGAGGATAGGATAGGATAGAGGATAGGATAGGATAGAGGATAGGATAGGATAGAGGATAGGATAGGATAGAGGATAGGATAGGATAGAGGATAGGATAGGATAGAGGATAGGATAGGATAGCGGATAGGATAGGATAGAGGAACGGATAGGATAGAGGATTGGATAGGATAGAGGATAGGATAGGATAGGGGATAGGATAGGATAGAGAATAGGATAGGATAGAGGATAGGATAGGGGATTGGATAGGATAGAGGATATTATGGGAATGAGGATATGATTTGCTAGAGGATACGATATTATAGAGGATAGGATAGGATACAGGATCGGATAGGACAGAGGATTGGATAGGATAGAGGATAGGATAGGGGATAGGATAGGATAGAGAATAGGATAGGATAGAGGGTAGGATAGGGGATTGGATAGGATAGAGGATAGGAGACGATGGAGGTTTGGATAGGATAGAGGATAGGATAGGATAGAGGATAGGATAGGATAGAGGATAGGATAGCATAGAGGATTGGATAGGATAGACGATGGGATAGGATAGAGGATAGAATAGGATAGAGTATAGGATAGAGGATAGGATAGAGGATTGGATAGGATAGAGGATATTATAGGAAAGAGGATATGATATGCTAGAGGATACGATATTATAGAGGATAGGATAGGATAGAGGATAGGATAGGGGATAGGATAGAGGATAGGATAGAGGATAGGATAGGATAGAGGGTAGGATAGGGGATAGGATAGAGGATAGGATAGAGGATAGGATAGGATAGAGGATAGGATAGGATAGCGGAGAGGATAGGATAGGATAGAGGATAGGATAGGATAGGATAGGGGATAGGATAGGACAGAGGATAGGATAGGATAGAGGATTGGATAGGATAGAGGATAGGATAGGATAGGGGATAGTATAGAGGATAGGATAGAGGATAGGATAGGATAGAGGATAGGATAGGATAGCGGAGAGGATAGGATAGAGGATCGGATAGGATCGAGGATAGTATAGGATAGAGGGTAGGATAGGGGATTGGATAGGATAGAGGATAGGAGACGATGGAGGTTTGGATAGGGTAGAGGATAGGATATGATAGAGGATAGGATAGGATAGAGGATAGGATAGGATAGCGGAGAGGATAGGATAGAGGATCGGATAGGATAGAGGGTAGGATAGGGGATTGGATAGGATAGAGGATAGGAGACGATGGAGGTTTGGATAGGGTAGAGGATAGAATAGGATAGAGGATAGGATAGAGGATAGGATAGAGGATTGGATAGGATAGAGGATATTATAGGATAGAGGATATGATATGCTAGAGGATACGATATTTTAGAGGGTAGGATAGGATAGAGGATAGGATAGGATAGAGGATAGGATAGGATAGAGGATAGGATAGGATAGAGGATAGGACAGGATAGAGGATAGGACATAAGATTGGTTAGGATAGACGATAGGATAGGATAGAGGGTAGAATAGGATAGAGGATAGGATAGAGGATAGGATAGAGGATTGGTTAGGATAGAGGATAGGATAGGATTGAGGATAGGATAGGATAGAGGATAGGATAGAGGATAGGATAGAGGATTGGTTAGGATAGAGGGTAGTATAGCATAGAGGATAGGATAGGATAGAGGATAGAATAGGATAGAGTATAGGATAGAGGGTAGGATAGAGGATTGGATAGGATAGAGGATATTATAGGAAAGAGGATATGATATGCTAGAGGATACGATATTATAGAGGATAGGATAGGGGATAGGATAGGATAGAGAATAGTATAGGATAGAGGGTAGGATAGGGGATTGGATAGGATAGAGGATAGGAGACGATGGAGGTTTGGATAGGATAGAGGATAGGATAGGATAGAGGATAGGATAGGATAGAGGATAGGATAGGATAGAGGATAGGATAGGATAGAGGATAGGATAGGATAGAGGATAGGATAGGATAGAGGATAGGATAGGATAGAGGATAGGATAGGATAGAGGATAGGATAGGATAGAGGATAGGATAGCATAGAGGATTGGATATGATAGACGATAGGATAGGATAGAGGATAGGATAGAGGATTGGATAGGATAGAGGATATTATAGGAAAGAGGATATGATATGCTAGAGGATACGATATTATAGAGGATAGGATAGGATAGAGGATAGGATAGGGGATAGGATAGAGGATAGGATAGGATAGAGGGTAGGATAGGATAGAGAATAGGATAGGATAGAGGATAGGACATAAGATTGGTTAGGATAGACGATAGGATAGGATAGAGGATAGGATAGGGGATAGGATAGGATAGAGAATAGGATAGGATAGAGGGTAGGATAGGGGATTGGATAGGATAGAGGATAGGAGACGATGGAGGTTTGGATAGGATAGAGGATAGGATAGGATAGAGGATAGGATAGGATAGAGGATAGGATAGCATAGAGCATTGGATAGAGGATAGGATAGCATAGAGGATTGGATAGAATAGACGATGGGATAGGATAGAGGATAGAATAGGATAGAGTATAGGATAGAGGATAGGATAGAGGATTGGATAGGATAGAGGATATTATAGGAAAGAGGATATGATATGCTAGAGGATACGATATTATAGAGGATAGGATAGGATAGAGGATAGGATAGGGGATAGGATAGAGGATAGGATAGAGGATAGGATAGGATAGAGGATAGGATAGGGGATAGGATAGAGGATAGGATAGAGGATAGGATAGGATAGAGGATAGGATAGGATAGCGGAGAGGATAGGATAGGATAGAGGATAGGATAGGATAGGATAGGGGATAGGATAGGACAGAGGATAGGATAGGATAGAGGATTGGATAGGATAGAGGATAGGATAGGATAGGGGATAGGATAGAGGATAGGATAGAGGATAGGATAGGATAGCGGAGAGGATAGGAGAGAGGATCGGATAGGATCGAGGATAGTATAGGATAGAGGGTAGGATAGGGGATTGGATAGGATAGAGGACAGGAGACGATGGAGGTTTGGATAGGGTAGAGGATAGGATAGGATAGAGGATAGGATAGGATAGAGGATAGGATAGCATAGAGGATTGGATAGGATAGACGATAGGATAGGATAGAGGATAGAATAGGATAGAGGATAGGATAGAGGATAGGATAGAGGATTGGATAGGATAGAGGATATTATAGGATAGAGGATATGATATGCTAGAGGATACGATATTTTAGAGGGTAGGATAGGATAGAGGATCGGATAGGATAGACGATTGGATAGGATTGAGGATAGGATAGGATAGGGGGTAGGATAGGATAGAGGATAGGATAGGATAGAGGATAGGACATAAGATGGGATAGGATAGACGATAGGATAGGATAGAGGATAGAATAGGATAGAGGATAGGATAGAGGATAGGATCGAGGATAGGATAGAGGATAGAATAGGATAGAGGATAGGATAGAGGATAGGATCGAGGATAGGATAGAGGATAGGATAGAGGATAGGATAGAGGATTGGATAGGATAGAGGATAGGATAGGATAGACGATAGGATAGGATAGAGGATAGGATAGAGGATTGGATAGGATAGAGGATATTATAGGAAAGAGGATATGATATGCTAGAGGATACGATATTATAGAGGATAGGATAGGATAGAGGATAGGATAGGGGATAGGATAGAGGATAGGATAGGATAGAGGGTAGGATAGGATAGAGAATAGGATAGGATAGAGGATAGGACATAAGATTGGTTAGGATAGACGATAGGATAGGATAGAGGATAGGATAGGGGATAGGATAGGATAGAGAATAGAATAGGATAGAGGGTAGGATAGGGGATTGGTTAGGATAGAGGATAGGAGACGATGGAGGTTTGGATAGGATAGAGGATAGGATAGGATAGAGGACAGGAGACGATCGAGGATAGGATAGGAGAGAGGATAGGATAGGATAGATAATAGGATAGGATAGAGGATAGGATAGGATAGAGGATTGGATAGGATAGAGGATAGGATAGGATAGCGGATAGGATAGGGGATAGGATAGGATAGAGAATAGGATAGGATAGAGGGTAGAATAGGGGATTGGATAGGATAGAGGATAGGAGACGATGGAGGATAGGATAGGATAGAGTATAGGATAGGATAGAGGATAGGATAGGATAGAGGATAGGATACGATAGAGGATAGGATAGGATAGAGGATAGGATAGGATAGAGGATAGGATAGAATAGAGGATAGGATAGGATAGAGGATAGGATAGGGGATAGGATAGGATAGAGAATAGGATAGGATAGAGGGTAGAATAGGGGATTGGATAGGATAGAGGATAGGAGACGATGGAGGATAGGATAGGATAGAGGATAGGATAGGATAGAGGATAGGATAGGATAGAGGATAGGATAGGATAGAGGATAGGATAGGATAGAGGTTAGGATAGGATAGATAATAGGATAGAGGATAGGATAGAGGATAGGATAGAGGATAGGATAGGATAGATGATAGGATAGGATAGAGGATATGATAGGATAGAAGATAGGATAGGATAGAGGATAGGATAGGATAGAGGATAGAATAGAGGATAGGATAGGATAGAGGACAGGAGACGATAGAGGATAGGATAGGAGAGAGGATAGGATAGGGTAGATAATAGGATAGGATAGAGGATAGGATAGGATAGGATAGAGGATAGGATAGAGGATAGGATCGAGGATAGGATAGAGGATAGGATAGGATAGAGGATAGGATAGGATAGCGGATAGGATAGGATAGAGGATCGGATAGGATAGAGGATTGGATAGGATAGAGGATAGGATAGAATAGGGGATAGGATAGGATAGAGAATAGGATAGGATAGAGGATAGGATAGGGGATTGGATAGGATAGAGGATATTATGGGAATGAGGATATGATTTGCTAGAGGATACGATATTATAGAGGATAGGATAGGATACAGGATCGGATAGGACAGAGGATTGGATAGGATAGAGGATAGGATAGGGGATAGGATAGGATAGAGAATAGGATAGGATAGAGGGTAGGATAGGGGATTGGATAGGATAGAGGATAGGAGACGATGGAGGTTTGGATAGGATAGAGGATAGGATAGGATAGAGGATAGGATAGGATAGAGGATAGGATAGCATAGAGGATTGGATAGGATAGACGATGGGATAGGATAGAGGATAGAATAGGATAGAGTATAGGATAGAGGATAGGATAGAGGATTGGATAGGATAGAGGATATTATAGGAAAGAGGATATGATATGCTAGAGGATACGATATTATAGAGGATAGGATAGGATAGAGGATAGGATAGGGGATAGGATAGAGGATAGGATAGAGGATAGGATAGGATAGAGGATAGGATAGGGGATAGGATAGAGGATAGGATAGAGGATAGGATAGGATAGAGGATAGGATAGGATAGCGGAGAGGATAGGATAGGATAGAGGATAGGATAGGATAGGATAGGGGATAGGATAGGACAGAGGATAGGATAGGATAGAGGATTGGATAGGATAGAGGATAGGATAGGATAGGGGATAGGATAGAGGATAGGATAGAGGATAGGATAGGATAGAGGATAGGATAGGATAGCGGAGAGGATAGGATAGAGGATCGGATAGGATCGAGGATAGTATAGGATAGAGGGTAGGATAGGGGATTGGATAGGATAGAGGATAGGAGACGATGGAGGTTTGGATAGGGTAGAGGATAGGATAGAGGATAGGATAGGATAGAGGATAGGATAGGATAGCGGAGAGGATAGGATAGAGGATCGCATAGGATCGAGGATAGTATAGGATAGAGGGTAGGATAGGGGATTGGATAGGATAGAGGATAGGAGACGATGGAGGTTTGGATAGGGTAGAGGATAGAATAGGATAGAGGATAGGATAGAGGATAGGATAGAGGATTGGATAGGATAGAGGATATTATAGGATAGAGGATATGATATGCTAGAGGATACGATATTTTAGAGGGTAGGATAGGATAGAGGATCGGATAGGATAGACGATTGGATAGGATTGACGATAGGATAGGATAGGGGGTGGGATAGGATAGAGGATAGGATAGGATAGAGGATAGGACATAAGATGGGATAGGATAGACGATAGGATAGGATAGAGGATAGAATAGGATAGAGGATAGGATAGAGGATAGGATCGAGGATAGGATAGAGGATAGAATAGGATAGAGGATAGGATAGAGGATAGGATCGAGGATAGGATAGAGGATAGGATAGAGGATAGGATAGAGGATTGGATAGGATAGAGGATAGGATAGCATAGAGGATTGGATAGGATAGACGATAGGATAGGATAGAGGATAGAATAGGATAGAGTATAGGATAGAGGATAGGATAGAGGATTGGATAGGATAGAGGATATTATAGGAAAGAGGATATGATATGCTAGAGGATACGATATTATAGAGGATAGGATAGGGGATAGGATAGGATAGAGAAGAGTATAGGATAGAGGTTAGGATAGGGGATTGGATAGGATAGAGGATAGGAGACGATGGAGGTTTGGATAGGATAGAGGATAGGATAGGATAGAGGATAGGATAGGATAGAGGATAGGATAGTATAGAGGATAGGATAGGATAGAGGATAGGATAGGATAGAGGATAGGATAGCATAGAGGATTGGATATGATAGACGATAGGATAGGATAGAGGATAGGATAGAGGATTGGATAGGATAGAGGATATTATAGGAAAGAGGATATGATATGCTAGAGGATACGATATTATAGAGGATAGGATAGGATAGAGGATAGGATAGGGGATAGGATAGAGGATAGGATAGGATAGAGGGTAGGATAGGATAGAGAATAGGATAGGATAGAGGATAGGACATAAGATTGGTTAGGATAGACGATAGGATAGGATAGAGGATAGGATAGGGGATGGGATAGGATAGAGAATAGGATAGGATAGAGGGTAGGATAGGGGATTGGTTAGGATAGAGGATAGGAGACGATGGAGGTTTGGATAGGATAGAGGATAGGATAGGGGATAGGATAGGATAGAGAATAGGATAGGATAGAGGGTAGAACAGGGGATTGGATAGGATAGAGGATAGGAGACGATGGAGGATAGGATAGGATAGAGGATAGGATAGGATAGAGGATAGGATAGGATAGAGGATAGGATAGGATAGAGGATAGGATAGGATAGAGGATAGGATAGGATAGAGGTTAGGATAGGATAGATAATAGGATAGAGGATAGGATAGAGGATAGGATAGAGGATAGGATAGGATAGCGGAGAGGATAGGATAGAGGATCGGATAGGATCGAGGATAGTATAGGATAGAGGGTAGGATAGGGGATTGGATAGGATAGAGGATAGGAGACGATGGAGGTTTGGATAGGGTAGAGGATAGGATAGGATAGAGGATAGGATAGGATAGAGGATAGGATAGGATAGCGGAGAGGATAGGATAGAGGATCGGATAGGATCGAGGATAGTATAGGATAGAGGGTAGGATAGGGGATTGGATAGGATAGAGGATAGGAGACGATGGAGGTTTGGATAGGGTAGAGGATAGAATAGGATAGAGGATAGGATAGAGGATAGGATAGAGGATTGGATAGGATAGAGGATATTATAGGATAGAGGATATGATATGCTAGAGGATACGATATTTTAGAGGGTAGGATAGGATAGAGGATCGGATAGGATAGACGATTGGATAGGATTGAGGATAGGATAGGATAGGGGGTAGGATAGGATAGAGGATAGGATAGGATAGAGGATAGGACATAAGATGGGATAGGATAGACGATAGGATAGGATAGAGGATAGAATAGGATAGAGGATAGGATAGAGGATAGGATCGAGGATAGGATAGAGGATAGAATAGGATAGAGGATAGGATAGAGGATAGGATCGAGGATAGGATAGAGGATAGGATAGAGGATAGGATAGAGGATTGGATAGGATAGAGGATAGGATAGCATAGAGGATTGGATAGGATAGACGATAGGATAGGATAGAGGATAGAATAGGATAGAGTATAGGATAGAGGATAGGATAGAGGATTGGATAGGATAGAGGATATTATAGGAAAGAGGATATGATATGCTAGAGGATACGATATTATAGAGGATAGGATAGGGGATAGGATAGGATAGAGAAGAGTATAGGATAGAGGGTAGGATAGGGGATTGGATAGGATACAGGATAGGAGACGATGGAGGTTTGGATAGGATAGAGGATAGGATAGGATAGAGGATAGGATAGGATAGAGGATAGGATAGTATAGAGGATAGGATAGGATAGAGGATAGGATAGGATAGAGGATAGGATAGCATAGAGGATTGGATATGATAGACGATAGGATAGGATAGAGGATAGGATAGAGGATTGGATAGGATAGAGGATCGGATAGGACAGAGGATTGGATAGGATAGAGGATAGGATAGGGGATAGGATAGGATAGAGAATAGGATAGGATAGAGGGTAGGATAGGGGATTGGATAGGATAGAGGATAGGAGACGATGGAGGTTTGGATAGGATAGAGGATAGGATAGGATAGAGGATAGGATAGGATAGAGGATAGGATAGCATAGAGGATTGGATAGGATAGACGATGGGATAGGATAGAGGATAGAATAGGATAGAGTATAGGATAGAGGATAGGATAGAGGATTGGATAGGATAGAGGATATTATAGGAAAGAGGATATGATATGCTAGAGGATACGATATTATAGAGGATAGGATAGGATAGAGGATAGGATAGGGGATAGGATAGAGGATAGGATAGAGGATAGGATAGGATAGAGGATAGGATAGGGGATAGGATAGAGGATAGGATAGAGGATAGGATAGGATAGAGGATAGGATAGGATAGCGGAGAGGATAGGATAGGATAGAGGATAGGATAGGATAGGATAGGGGATAGGATAGGACAGAGGATAGGATAGGATAGAGGATTGGATAGGATAGAGGATAGGATAGGATAGGGGATAGGATAGAGGATAGGATAGAGGATAGGATAGGATAGAGGATAGGATAGGATAGCGGAGAGGATAGGATAGAGGATCGGATAGGATCGAGGATAGTATAGGATAGAGGGTAGGATAGGGGATTGGATAGGATAGAGGATAGGAGACGATGGAGGTTTGGATAGGGTAGAGGATAGGATAGGATAGAGGATAGGATAGGATAGAGGATAGGATAGGATAGCGGAGAGGATAGGATAGAGGATCGGATAGGATCGAGGATAGTATAGGATAGAGGGTAGGATAGGGGATTGGATAGGATAGAGGATAGGAGACGATGGAGGTTTGGATAGGGTAGAGGATAGAATAGGATAGAGGATAGGATAGAGGATAGGATAGAGGATTGGATAGGATAGAGGATATTATAGGATAGAGGATATGATATGCTAGAGGATACGATATTTTAGAGGGTAGGATAGGATAGAGGATCGGATAGGATAGACGATTGGATAGGATTGAGGATAGGATAGGATAGGGGGTAGGATAGGATAGAGGATAGGATAGGATAGAGGATAGGACATAAGATGGGATAGGATAGACGATAGGATAGGATAGAGGATAGAATAGGATAGAGGATAGGATAGAGGATAGGATCGAGGATAGGATAGAGGATAGAATAGGATAGAGGATAGGATAGAGGATAGGATCGAGGATAGGATAGAGGATAGGATAGAGGATAGGATAGAGGATTGGATAGGATAGAGGATAGGATAGCATAGAGGATTGGATAGGATAGACGATAGGATAGGATAGAGGATAGAATAGGATAGAGTATAGGATAGAGGATGGGATAGAGGATTGGATAGGATAGAGGATATTATAGGAAAGAGGATATGATATGCTAGAGGATACGATATTATAGAGGATAGGATAGGGGATAGGATAGGATAGAGAAGAGTATAGGATAGAGGGTAGGATAGGGGATTGGATAGGATACAGGATAGGAGACGATGGAGGTTTGGATAGGATAGAGGATAGGATAGGATAGAGGATAGGATAGGATAGAGGATAGGATAGTATAGAGGATAGGATAGGATAGAGGATAGGATAGGATAGAGGATAGGATAGCATAGAGGATTGGATATGATAGACGATAGGATAGGATAGAGGATAGGATAGAGGATTGGATAGGATAGAGGATATTATAGGAAAGAGGATATGATATGCTAGAGGATACGATATTATAGAGGATAGGATAGGATAGAGGATAGGATAGGGGATAGGATAGAGGATAGGATAGGATAGAGGGTAGGATAGGATAGAGAATAGGATAGGATAGAGGATAGGACATAAGATTGGTTAGGATAGACGATAGGATAGGATAGAGGATAGGATAGGGGATAGGATAGGATAGAGAATAGGATAGGATAGAGGGTAGGATAGGGGATTGGTTAGGATAGAGGATAGGAGACGATGGAGGTTTGGATAGGATAGAGGATAGGATAGGATAGAGGACAGGAGACGATCGAGGATAGGATAGGAGAGAGGATAGGATAGGATAGATAATAGGATAGGATAGAGGATAGGATAGGATAGAGGATTGGATAGGATAGAGGATAGGATAGGATAGCGGATAGGATAGGGGATAGGATAGGATAGAGAATAGGATAGGATAGAGGGTAGAATAGGGGATTGGATAGGATAGAGGATAGGAGACGATGGAGGATAGGATAGGATAGAGGATAGGATAGGATAGAGGATAGGATAGGATAGAGGATAGGATAGGATAGAGGATAGGATAGGATAGAGGATAGGATAGGATAGAGGATAGGATAGAATAGAGGATAGGATAGGATAGAGGATAGGATAGGGGATAGGATAGGATAGAGAATAGGATAGGATAGAGGGTAGAATAGGGGATTGGATAGGATAGAGGATAGGAGACGATGGAGGATAGGATAGGATAGAGGATAGGATAGGATAGAGGATAGGATAGGATAGAGGATAGGATAGGATAGTGGATAGGATAGGATAGAGGTTAGGATAGGATAGATAATAGGATAGAGGATAGGATAGAGGATAGGATAGAGGATAGGATAGGATAGATGATAGGATAGGATAGAGGATATGATAGGATAGAAGATAGGATAGGATAGAGGATAGGATAGGATAGAGGATAGAATAGAGGATAGGATAGGATAGAGGACAGGAGACGATAGAGGATAGGATAGGAGAGAGGATAGGATAGGGTAGATAATAGGATAGGATAGAGGATAGGATAGGATAGAGGATAGGATAGGATAGAGGATAGGATAGAGGATAGGATCGAGGATAGGATAGAGGATAGGATAGGATAGAGGATAGGATAGGATAGCGGATAGGATAGGATAGAGGATCGGATAGGATAGAGGATTGGATAGGATAGAGGATAGGATAGGATAGGGGATAGGATAGGATAGAGAATAGGATAGGATAGAGGATAGGATAGAGGATAGGATAGAGGATAGGATATAGGATTGGATAGGGTAGAGGATAGGATAGAAGATTGGATAGTATAAAGGATAGGAGAGGATACAGGATAGGATAGGATTGAGAATAGGATAGGATAGCGGATAGGACAGGATAGCGGATAGGATAGGATAGAGGATAGGATAGGATAGAGGATAGGATAGGATAGAGGATAGGATAGGATAGAGGATATGATAGGATAGAAGATAGGATAGGATAGAGGATAGGACAGGATAGAGGATAGGATAGGATAGAGGATAGGATAGAGGATAGGATAGAGGATAGGATAGAGGATAGGATAGAGGATAGGATAGGATAGAGGACAGGAGACGATGGAGGATAGGATAGGAGAGAGGATAGGATAGGATAGATAATAGGATAGGATGGAGGATATGATAGGATAGAGGATTAAATAGGATAGAGGATAGGATAGAGGATAGGATAGGATAGAGGATAGGATAGTATAGCGGAGAGGATAGGATAGAGGATCGGATAGGATAGAGGATTGGATAGGATAGAGGATAGGATAGGATAGCGGATAGGATAGGGGATAGGATAGGATAGAGAATAGGATAGGATAGAGGATAGGATAGGGGATTGGATAGGATAGAGGATATTATAGGAATGAGGATATGATTTCCTAGAGGATACGATATTATAGAGGATAGGATAGGACAGAGGATTGGATAGGATAGAGGATAGGATAGGATAGAGGATAGGATAGGATAGAGGATAGGATAGAGGATAGGATAGAGGATTGGATAGGATAGAGGATAGGATAGGATAGAAGATAGGTTAGGATAGAGGATAGGATAGGATAGAGAATAGGATAGGATAGAGGATAGGATAGGATAGATGATAGGATAGGATAGAGAATAGGATAGGATAGAGGATAGGATAGAGGATAGGATAGGATAGAGGATAGGATATAGGATTGGATAGGGTAGAGGATAGGATAGAAGATTGGATAGTATAAAGGATAGGAGAGGATACAGGATAGGATAGCATTGAGAATAGGATAGGATAGCGGATAGGACAGGATAGCGGATAGGATAGGATAGAGGATAGGATAGGATAGAGGATAGGATAGGATAGAGGATAGGATAGGATAGAGGATATGATAGGATAGAAGATAGGATAGGATAGAGGATAGGACAGGATAGAGGATAGGATAGGATAGAGGATAGAATAGAGGATAGGATAGAGGATAGGATAGAGGATAGGATAGAGGATAGGATAGGATAGAGGACAGGAGACGATGGAGGATAGGATAGGAGAGAGGATAGGATAGGATAGATAATAGGATAGGATGGAGGATATGATAGGATAGAGGATTAAATAGGATAGAGGATAGGATAGAGGATAGGATAGGATAGAGGATAGGATAGTATAGCGGAGAGGATAGGATAGAGGATCGGATAGGATAGAGGATTGGATAGGATAGAGGATAGGATAGGATAGCGGATAGGATAGGGGATAGGATAGGATAGAGAATAGGATAGGATAGAGGATAGGATAGGGGATTGGATAGGATAGAGGATATTATAGGAATGAGGATATGATTTCCTAGAGGATACGATATTATAGAGGATAGGATAGGATAGAGGATCGGATAGGACACAGGATTGGATAGGATAGAGGATAGGAAAGGATAGAGGGTAGGATAGGATAGAGGATAGGATAGGATAGAGGCTAGGACATAAGATTGGATAGGATAGACGACAAGATAGGACAGGGGATAGGGTAGAGGATAGGATAGAGGATAGGATAGAGGATTGGATAGGATAGAGGATAGGATAGGATAGAGGGTAGGATAGGATAGAGGATAGGATAGGATAGAGGATAGGAGATAAGATTGGTTAGGATAGACGATAGGATAGGATAGAGGATAGCATAGGATTGAGGATAGGATAGAGGATAGGATAGAGGATAGAATAGGATAGAGGATAGGATAGCGGATAGGATGGAGGATTGGTTAGGATAGAGGATAGGATAGGATAGAGGATAGGATAGGATTGAGGATAGGATAGGATAGAGGATAGGATGGAGGATAATATAGGATAGAGGATAGGATAGGATAGAGGATATGATAGGATAGAGGATAGGATAGGATAGAGGATAGGATAGGATAGAGGATAGGATATAGGATTGGATAGGATAGAGAATAGGATAGGATAGAGGGTAGGATAGGGGATTGGATAGGATAGATGATAGGAGACGATGGAGGATAGGATAGGATAGAGGATAGGATAGGATAGAGGATAGGATAGGATAGAGGATTGGATATGATAGACGATAGGATAGGATAGAGGATAGGATAGGATAGAGGATAGGATAGGATAGAGGATAGGATAGGATAGAGGATAGGATAGGATAGAGGATAGGATAGGATAGAGGATAGGATAGGATAGAGGATAGGATAGGATAGAGGATAGGATAGGATAGAGGATAGGATAGGATAGAGGATAGGATAGGATAGAGGATAGGATAGGATAGAGGATAGGATAGGATAGAGGATAGGATAGGATAGAGGATAGGATAGGATAGAGGATAGGATAGGATAGAGGATAGGATAGGGGATAGGATAGGATAGAGAATAGGATAGGATAGAGGGTAGGATAGGATAGAGGATAGGATAGGATAGAGGATAGGACATATGATTGGATAGGATAGACGATAGGATAGGATAGAGGATAGAATAGGATAGAGGATAGGATAGAGGATAGGATAGAGGATAGGATAGATAATAGGATAGGATAGAGGATAGGATAGGATAGAGGATAGGATAGGATAGAGGATAGGATAGAGGATAGGATAGAGGATAGGATAGAGGATAGGATAGGATAGAGGATTGGATAGGATAGAGGACAGGAGACGATCGCGGATAGGATAGGAGAGAGGATAGGATAGGATAGAGGATAGGATAGGATAGAGGATATGATAGGATAGAAGATAGGATAGGATAGAGGATAGGACAGGATAGAGGATAGGATAGGATAGAGGATAGGATAGAGGATAGGATAGAGGATAGGATAGACGATAGGATAGGATAGAGGACAGGAGACGATGGAGGATAGGATAGGAGAGAGGATAGGATAGGATAGATAATAGGATAGGATAGAGGATAGGATAGGATAGAGGATAGGATCGGATAGAGGATAGGATAGAGGATAGGATAGAGGATAGGATAGAGGATAGGATAGGATAGAGGACAGGAGACGATGGAGGATAGGATAGGAGAGAGGATAGGATAGGATAGATAATAGGATAGGATGGAGGATATGATAGGATAGAGGATTAAATAGGATAGAGGATAGGATAGAGGATAGGATAGGATAGAGGATAGGATAGTATAGCGGAGAGGATAGGATAGAGGATCGGATAGGATAGAGGATTGGATAGGATAGAGGATAGGATAGGATAGCGGATAGGATAGGGGATAGGATAGGATAGAGAATAGGATAGGATAGAGGATAGGATAGGGGATTGGATAGGATAGAGGATATTATAGGAATGAGGAAATGATTTCCTAGAGGATACGATATTATAGAGGATAGGATAGGATAGAGGATCGGATAGGACACAGGATTGGAGATGATAGAGGATAGGAAAGGATAGAGGGTAGGATAGGATAGAGGATAGGATAGGATAGAGGGTAGGATAGGATAGAGGATAGGATAGGATAGAGGATAGGAGATAAGATTGGTTAGGATAGACGATAGGATAGGATAGAGGATAGCATAGGATTGAGGATAGGATAGAGGATAGGATAGAGGATAGAATAGGATAGAGGATAGGATAGAGGATAGGATGGAGGATTGGTTAGGATAGAGGATAGGATAGGATAGAGGATAGGATAGGATTGAGGATAGGATAGGATAGAGGATAGGATGGAGGATAATATAGGATAGAGGATAGGATAGGATAGAGGATATGATAGGATAGAGGATAGGATAGGATAGAGGAGAGGATAGGATAGAGGATAGGATAGGATAGAGGATAGGATAGGATAGAGGATAGGATATAGGATTGGATAGGATAGAGAATAGGATAGGATAGAGGGTAGGATAGGGGATTGGATAGGATAGATGATAGGAGACGATGGAGGATAGGATAGGATAGAGGATAGGATAGGATAGAGGATAGGATAGGATAGAGGATTGGATATGATAGACGATAGGATAGGATAGAGGATAGGATAGGATAGAGGATAGGATAGGATAGAGGATAGGATAGGATAGAGGATAGGATAGGATAGAGGATAGGATAGGATAGAGGATAGGATAGGATAGAGGATAGGATAGGATAGAGGATAGGATAGGATAGAGGATAGGATAGGATAGAGGATAGGATAGGATAGAGGATAGGATAGGATAGAGGATAGGATAGGGGATAGGATAGGATAGAGAATAGGATAGGATAGAGGGTAGGATAGGATAGAGGATAGGATAGGACAGAGGATAGGACATATGATTGGATAGGATAGACGATAGGATAGGATAGAGGATAGAATAGGATAGAGGATAGGATAGAGGATAGGATAGAGGATAGGATAGATAATAGGATAGGATAGAGGATAGGATAGGATAGAGGATAGGATAGGATAGAGGATAGGATAGAGGATAGGATAGAGGATAGGATAGAGGATAGGATAGGATAGAGGATTGGATAGGATAGAGGACAGGAGACGATCGCGGATAGGATAGGAGAGAGGATAGGATAGGATAGAGGATAGGATAGGATAGAGGATATGATAGGATAGAAGATAGGATAGGATAGAGGATAGGACAGGATAGAGGATAGGATAGGATAGAGGATAGGATAGAGGATAGGATAGAGGATAGGATAGACGATAGGATAGGATAGAGGACAGGAGACGATGGAGGATAGGATAGAAGAGAGGATAGGATAGGATAGATAATAGGATAGGATAGAGGATAGGATAGGATAGAGGATAGGATCGGATAGAGGATAGGATAGAGGATAGGATAGAGGATAGGATAGAGGATAGGATAAGATAGAGGATAGGATAGTATAGCGGAGAGGATAGGATAGAGGATCGGATAGGATAGAGGATTGGATAGGATAGAGGATAGGATAGGATAGCGGATAGGATAGGGGATAGGATAGGATAGAGAATAGGATAGGATAGAGGATAGGAAAGGGGATTGGATAGGATAGAGGATATTATAGGAATGAGGATATGATTTCCTAGAGGATACGATATTATAGAGGATAGGATAGGATAGAGGATCGGATAGGACACAGGATTGGATAGGATAGAGGATAGGAAAGGATAGAGGGTAGGATAGGATAGAGGATAGGATAGGATAGAGGCTAGGACATAAGATTGGATAGGATAGACGATAGGATAGGATAGGGGATAGGGTAGAGGATAGGATAGAGGATAGGATAGAGGATTGGATAGGATAGAGGATAGGATAGGATAGAGGGTAGGATAGGATAGAGGATAGGATAGGATAGAGGATAGGACATAAGATTGGTTAGGATAGACGATAGGATAGGATAGAGGATAGAATAGGATTGAGGATAGGATAGAGGATAGGATAGAGGATAGAATAGGATAGAGGATAGGATAGAGGATAGGATGGAGGATTGGTTAGGATAGAGGATAGGATAGGATAGAGGATAGGATAGGATTGAGGATAGGATAGGATAGAGGATAGGATGGAGGATAATATAGGATAGAGGATAGGATAGGATAGAGGATATGATAGGATAGAGGATAGGATAGGATAGAGGAGAGGATAGGATAGAGGATAGGATAGGATAGAGGATAGGATAGGATAGAGGATAGGATATAGGATTGGATAGGATAGAGAATAGGATAGGTTAGAGGGTAGGATAGGGGATTGGATAGGATAGATGATAGGAGACGATGGAGGATAGGATAGGATAGAGGATAGGATAGGATAGAGGATAGGATAGGATAGAGGATTGGATAGGATAGACGATAGGATAGGATAGAGGATAGGATAGGATAGAGGGTAGGATAGGATAGAGGATAGGATAGGATAGAGGATAGGATAGGGGATAGGATAGGATAGAGAATAGGATAGGATAGAGGGTAGGATAGGATAGAGGATAGGATAGGATAGAGGATAGGACATATGATTGGATAGGATAGACGATAGGATAGGATAGAGGATAGAATAGGATAGAGGATAGGATAGAGGATAGGATAGAGGATAGGATAGATAATAGGATAGGATAGAGGATAGGATAGGATAGAGGATAGGATAGGATAGAGGATAGGATAGAGGATAGGATAGAGGATAGGATAGGATAGAGGATCGGATAGGATAGAGGATTGGATAGGATAGAGGATAGGATAGGATAGAGGGTAGGATAGGATAGAGGATAGGATAGGATAGAGGATAGGATAGGGGATAGGATGGAGGATAGGATAGAGGATAGGATAGGATAGAGGATAGGATAGGATAGAGGATAGGATAGGATAGCGGAGAGGATAGGATAGAGGATCGGATAGGATCGAGGATAGGATAGGATAGAGGATAGGATAGGGGATAGGATAGGATAGGGGATAGGATAGGATAGAGAATGGGATAGGATAGAGGGTAGTATAGGGGATTGGTTAGGATAGAGGATAGGAGACGATGGAGGTTTGGATAGGATAGAGGATAGGATAGGATAGAGGATATTGTAGGAAAGAGGATATGATATGCTAGAGGATACGATATTATAGAGGATAGGATAAGATAGAGGATCGGATAGGATAGAGGATTGGATAGGATAGAGGATAGGATAGGATAGAGGATAGGATATAGGTTTGGATAGGGTAGAGGATCGGATAGGATAGAGGATATAATAGGATAGAGGATAGGATATAAGATTGGATAGGATAGACGATAGGATAGGATACAGGATAGAATAGGATAGACGATAGGATCGAGGATAGGATAGAGGATGGGATAGACGATTGGATAGGATAGAGGATATTATAGGAAAGAGGATATGATATGCTAGAGGATACGATATTATAGAGGATAGGATAGGATAGAGGATCGGATAGGATAGAGGATTGGATAGGATAGAGGATATGATAGGATAGAAGATAGGATAGGATAGAGGATAGGACAGGATAGAGGATAGGATAGGATAGAGGATAGGATAGAGGATAGGATAGAGGATAGGATAGACGATAGGATAGGATAGAGGACAGGAGACGATGGAGGATAGGATAGAAGAGAGGATAGGATAGGATAGATAATAGGATAGGATAGAGGATAGGATAGGATAGAGGATAGGATCGGATAGAGGATAGGATAGAGGATAGGATAGAGGATAGGATAGAGGATAGGATAAGATAGAGGATAGGATAGTATAGCGGAGAGGATAGGATAGAGGATCGGATAGGATAGAGGATTGGATAGGATAGAGGATAGGATAGGATAGCGGATAGGATAGGGGATAGGATAGGATAGAGAATAGGATAGGATAGAGGATAGGAAAGGGGATTGGATAGGATAGAGGATATTATAGGAATGAGGATATGATTTCCTAGAGGATACGATATTATAGAGGATAGGATAGGATAGAGGATCGGATAGGACACAGGATTGGATAGGATAGAGGATAGGAAAGGATAGAGGGTAGGATAGGATAGAGGATAGGATAGGATAGAGGCTAGGACATAAGATTGGATAGGATAGACGATAGGATAGGATAGGGGATAGGGTAGAGGATAGGATAGAGGATAGGATAGAGGATTGGATAGGATAGAGGATAGGATAGGATAGAGGGTAGGATAGGATAGAGGATAGGATAGGATAGAGGATAGGACATAAGATTGGTTAGGATAGACGATAGGATAGGATAGAGGATAGAATAGGATTGAGGATAGGATAGAGGATAGGATAGAGGATAGAATAGGATAGAGGATAGGATAGAGGATAGGATGGAGGATTGGTTAGGATAGAGGATAGGATAGGATAGAGGATAGGATAGGATTGAGGATAGGATAGGATAGAGGATAGGATGGAGGATAATATAGGATAGAGGATAGGATAGGATAGAGGATATGATAGGATAGAGGATAGGATAGGATAGAGGAGAGGATAGGATAGAGGATAGGATAGGATAGAGGATAGGATAGGATAGAGGATAGGATAGGATAGAGGATAGGATATAGGATTGGATAGGATAGAGAATAGGATAGGTTAGAGGGTAGGATAGGGGATTGGATAGGATAGATGATAGGTGACGATGGAGGATAGGATAGGATAGAGGATAGGATAGGATAGAGGATAGGATAGGATAGAGGATTGGATAGGATAGACGATAGGATAGGATAGAGGATAGGATAGGATAGAGGGTAGGATAGGATAGAGGATAGGATAGGATAGAGGATAGGATAGGGGATAGGATAGGATAGAGAATAGGATAGGATAGAGGGTAGGATAGGATAGAGGATAGGATAGGATAGAGGATAGGACATATGATTGGATAGGATAGACGATAGGATAGGATAGAGGATAGAATAGGATAGAGGATAGGATAGAGGATAGGATAGAGGATAGGATAGATAATAGGATAGGATAGAGGATAGGATAGGATAGAGGATAGGATAGGATAGAGGATAGGATAGAGGATAGGATAGAGGATAGGATAGGATAGAGGATCGGATAGGATAGAGGATTGGATAGGATAGAGGATAGGATAGGATAGAGGGTAGGATAGGATAGAGGATAGGATAGGATAGAGGATAGGATAGGGGATAGGATGGAGGATAGGATAGAGGATAGGATAGGATAGAGGATAGGATAGGATAGAGGATAGGATAGGATAGCGGAGAGGATAGGATAGAGGATCGGATAGGATCGAGGATAGGATAGGATAGAGGATAGGATAGGGGATAGGATAGGATAGGGGATAGGATAGGATAGAGAATGGGATAGGATAGAGGGTAGTATAGGGGATTGGTTAGGATAGAGGATAGGAGACGATGGAGGTTTGGATAGGATAGAGGATAGGATAGGATAGAGGATATTGTAGGAAAGAGGATATGATATGCTAGAGGATACGATATTATAGAGGATAGGATAAGATAGAGGATCGGATAGGATAGAGGATTGGATAGGATAGAGGATAGGATAGGATAGAGGATAGGATATAGGTTTGGATAGGGTAGAGGATCGGATAGGATAGAGGATATAATAGGATAGAGGATAGGATATAAGATTGGATAGGATAGACGATAGGATAGGATACAGGATAGAATAGGATAGACGATAGGATCGAGGATAGGATAGAGGATGGGATAGACGATTGGATAGGATAGAGGATATTATAGGAAAGAGGATATGATATGCTAGAGGATACGATATTATAGAGGATAGGATAGGATAGAGGATCGGATAGGATAGAGGATTGGATAGGATAGAGGACAGGATAGGATAGAGGATTGGATAGGATAGACGATAGGATAGGATAGAGGATTGAATAGGATAGAGGATAGGATAGAGGATAGGATAGAGGATTGGATGGGATAGAGGATATTATAGGATAGAGGATATGATATGCTAGAGGATACGATATTATAGAGGATAGGATATGATGGAGGATCGGATTGGATAGAGGATTGGATAGGATAGAGGATAGGATAGGATAGAGGGTAGGATAGGATAGAGGATAGGATAGGATAGAGGATAGGACATAAGATTGGAGAGGATAGACGATAGGATAGGATAGAGGATAGAATAGGATAGAGCATAGGATAGAGGATAGGATAGAGGATAGGATAGAGGATAGGATAGAGGATAGGATAGAGGATTGGATAGGATAGAGGATATTATAGGAAAGAGGATATGATATGCTAGAGAATACGATATTATAGAGGATAGGATAGGATACAGGATCGGATAGGATAGAGGATTGGATAGGATAGAGGATAGGATAGGATAGCGGAGAGGTTAGGATAGAGGATAGGATAGGATAGAATAGAGGATAGGATAGAGGATAGGATAGGATAGAGGATAGGATAGGATAGAGGATAGGATAGAATAGGGGATAGGATAGGATAGAGGATAGGATAGGGGATAGGATAGGATAGAGAATAGGATAGTATAGAGGGTAGGATAGGGGATTGGATAGGATAGAGGATAGGAGACGATGGAGGATAGGATAGGATAGAGGATAGGATAGGATAGAGGATAGGATAGGATAGAGGATAGGATAGGATAGACGATAGGATAGAGGATAGGATAGGATAGCGGATAGGATAGGGGATAGGATAGGATAGAGAATAGGATAGGATAGAGGATAGGATAGGGGATTGGATAGGATAGAGGATATTATAGGAAAGAGGATATGATATGCTAGAGGATACGATATTATAGAGGATAGGATAGGATAGAGAATCGGATATTATAGAGGATTGGATAGGATAGAGGATAGGATAGGATAGAGGATAGGATAGAGGATCGGATAGGATAGAGGATATAATAGGATAGAGGATAGGATATAAGATTGGATAGGATAGACGATAGGATAGGATACAGGATAGAATAGGATAGACGATAGGATCGAGGATAGGATAGAGGATGGGATAGACGATTGGATAGGATAGAGGATATTATAGGAAAGAGGATATGATATGCTAGAGGATACGATATTATAGAGGATAGGATAGGATAGAGGATCGGATAGGATAGAGGATTGGATAGGATAGAGGACAGGATAGGATAGAGGATTGGATAGGATAGACGATAGGATAGGATAGAGGATTGAATAGGATAGAGGATAGGATAGAGGATAGGATAGAGGATTGGATGGGATAGAGGATATTATAGGATAGAGGATATGATATGCTAGAGGATACGATATTATAGAGGATAGGATATGATGGAGGATCGGATTGGATAGAGGATTGGATAGGATAGAGGATAGGATAGGATAGAGGGTAGGATAGGATAGACGATAGGATAGGATAGAGGATAGGACATAAGATTGGAGAGGATAGACGATAGGATAGGATAGAGGATAGAATAGGATAGAGCATAGGATAGAGGATAGGATAGAGGATAGGATAGCTGATAGGATAGAGGATTGGATAGGATAGAGGATTGGATAGGATAGAGGATATTATAGGAAAGAGGATATGATATGCTAGAGAATACGATATTATAGAGGATAGGATAGGATAGAGGATCGGATAGGATAGAGGATTGGATAGGATAGAGGATAGGATAGGATAGAGGATAGGATAGGATAGAGGAAAGGATAGGGGATAGGATACAGGATAGGATAGAGGATAGGATAGGATAGAGGATAGGATAGGATACAGGATAGGATAGAGGATATTATAGGAAAGAGGATATGATATGCTAGAGGATACGATATTATAGAGGATAGGATAGGGGATTGGGTAGGATAGAGGATAGGATAGGATAGAGGATAGGATAGGATAGAGGATTGGATAGGATAGAGAATAGTATAGGATAGAGGGTAGGATAGGGGATTGGATAGGATAGAGGATAGGAGACGATGGAGGTTTGGATAGGATAGAGGATAGGATAGGATAGAGGATAGGATAGGATAGAGGATAGGATAGGATAGAGGATAGGATAGGATAGAGGATAGGATAGCATAGAGGATTGGATATGATAGACGATAGGATAGGATAGAGGATAGGATAGAGGATTGGATAGGATAGAGGATATTATAGGAAAGAGGATATGATATGCTAGAGGATACGATATTATAGAGGATAGGATAGGATAGAGGATAGGATAGGGGATAGGATAGAGGATAGGATAGGATAGAGGGTAGGATAGGATAGAGGATAGGATAGGATAGAGGATAGGACATAAGATTGGTAAGGATAGACGATAGGATAGGATAGAGGGTAGGATAGGGGATTGGATAGGATAGAGGATAGGAGACGATGGAGGTTTGGATAGGATAGAGGATAGGATAGGATAGAGGATAGGATAGCATAGAGGATTGGATAGGATAGACGATGGGATAGGATAGAGGATAGAATAGGATAGAGTATAGGATAGAGGATAGGATAGAGGATTGGATAGGATAGAGGATATTATAGGAAAGAGGATATGATATGCTAGAGGATACGATATTATAGAGGATAGGATAGGATAGAGGATAGGATAGGGGATAGGATAGAGGATAGGATAGAGGATAGGATAGGGGATAGGATAGAGGATAGGATAGAGGATAGGATAGGATAGAGGATAGGATAGGATAGCGGAGAGGATAGGATAGGATAGAGGATAGGATAGGATAGGATAGGGGATAGGATAGGACAGAGGATAGGATAGGATAGAGGATTGGATAGGATAGAGGATAGGATAGGATAGGGGATAGGATAGAGGATAGGATAGAGGATAGGATAGGATAGAGGATAGGATAGGATAGCGGAGAGGATAGGATAGAGGATCGGATAGGATCGAGGATAGTATAGGATAGAGGGTAGGATAGGGGATTGGATAGGATAGAGGATAGGAGACGATGGAGGTTTGGATAGGGTAGAGGATAGGATAGGATAGGGGATAGGATAGGATAGAGGATAGGATAGCATAGAGGATTGGATAGGATAGACGATAGGATAGGATAGAGGATAGAATAGGATAGAGTATAGGATAGAGGATAGGATAGAGGATTGGATAGGATAGAGGATATTATAGGAAAGAGGATATGATATGCTAGAGGATACGATATTATAGAGGATAGGATAGGATAGAGGATAGGATAGGGGATAGGATAGAGGATAGGATAGGATAGAGGGTAGGATAGGATAGAGGATAGGATAGGATAGAGGGTAGGATAGGATAGAGGATAGGATAGTATAGAGGATAGGACATAAGATTGGTTAGGATAGACGATAGGATAGGATAGAGGATAGGATAGGGGATAGGATAGGATAGAGAATAGGATAGGATAGAGGGTAGGATAGGGGATTGGATAGAGGATAGGATAGAGGATAGGATAGATAATAGGATAGGATAGAGAATAGGATAGGATAGAGGATAGGATAGGATAGAGGATAGGATAGAGGATAGGATAGAGGATAGGATAGGATAGAGGATAGGATAGTATAGCGGAGAGGATAGGATAGAGGATCGGATAGGATAGAGGATTGGATAGGATAGAGGATAGGATAGGATAGCGGATAAGATAGGGGATAGGATAGGAAAGAGAATAGGATAGGATAGAGGATAGGATAGGGGATTGGATAGGATACAGGATATAATAGGAATGAGGATATGATTTCCTAGAGGATACGATATTATAGAGGATAGTATAGGATTGAGGATCGGATAGGACAGAGGATTGGATAGGATAGAGGATAGGAAAGGATAGAGGGTAGGATAGGATAGAGGATAGGATAGAGGATAGGATCGAGGATAGGATAGAGGATAGGATAGAGGATAGGATAGAGGATTGGATAGGATAGAGGATAGGATAGGATAGAGGATAGGATAGGATAGAGGATAGGATAGATAATAGGATAGGATAGAGGATAGGATAGGATAGAGGATAGGATAGGATAGAAGATAGGATAGAGGATAGGATAGAGGATAGGATAGAGGATAGGATAGGATAGAGGTTAGGATAGGGGATAGGATAGAGGATAGGATAGAGGATAGGATAGGATAGAGGATAGGATAGGATAGCGGAGAGGATAGGATAGGATAGAGGATAGGATAGGATAGGATAGGGGATAGGATAGGATAGAGGATAGGATAGGATAGAGGACTGGATAGGATAGAGGATAGGATAGGATAGAGGATAGGATAGGATAGAGGATAGGATAGGGGATAGGATAGAGGATAGGATAGAGGATAGGATAGGATAGCGGAGAGGATAGGATAGAGGATCGGATAGGATCGAGGATAGGATAGTATAGAGGGTAGGATAGGGGATTGGATAGGATAGAGGATAAGAGACGATGGAGGTTTGGATAGGGTAGAGGATAGGATAGGATAGAGGATAGGATAGGATAGAGGATAGGATAGCATAGAGGATTGGATAGAGGATTGGATAGGATAGAGGATATTATAGGATAGAGGATATGATATGCTAGAGGATACGATATTTTAGAGGGTAGGATAGGATAGAGGATCGGATAGGATAGAGGATTGGATAGGATTGAGGATAGGATAGGATAGGGGGTAGGATAGGATAGAGGATAGGATAGGATAGAGGATAGGACATAAGATGGGATAGGATAGACGATAGGATAGGATAGAGGGTAGAATAGGATAGAGGATAGGATAGAGGATAGGATAGAGGATAGGATCGATGATAGGATAGAGGATAGAATAGGATAGAGCATAGGATACAGGATAGGATCGAGGATAGGATAGAGGATAGGATAGAGGATAGGATAGAGGATAGAGGATAGGATAGGATAGCGGAGAGGATAGGATAGAGGATCGGATAGGATCGAGGATAGGATAGGATAGAGGATAGGATAGGGGATAGGATAGGATGGAGAATAGGATAGGATAGAGGGTAGGATAGGGGATTGGATAGGATAAAGGATAGGAGACGATGGAGGTTTGGATAGGATAGAGAATAGGATAGGATAGAGGATAGTATAGGATAGCGGAGAGGATAGGATAGAGGATCGGATAGGATCGAGGATAGGATAGGATAGATGATAGGATAGGGGATAGGATAGGATAGAGAATAGGATAGGATAGAGGGTAGGATAGGGGATTGGATAGGATAGAGGATAGGAGACGATGGAGGTTTGGATAGGATAGAGGATAGGATAGGATAGAGGATAGGATAGGATAGAGGATAGGATAGGATAGAGGATAGGATAGCATAGAGGATAGGATAAGATAGAGGGTAGGATAGGATAGAGGATAGGATAGGATAGAGGATAGGATAGGGGATAGGATAGAGGATAGGATAGACGATAGGATAGGATAGAGGATAGGATAGGATAGAGGAGAGGATAGGATAGAGGATCGGATAGGATCGAGGATAGGATAGGATAGAGGATAGGATAGGGGATAGGATAGGATAGAGAATAGGATAGGATAGAGGGTAGGATAGGGGATTGGATAGGATAGAGGATAGGAGACGATGGAGGTTTGGATAGGATAGAGGATAGGATAGGATAGAGGATAGGATAGGATAGCGGAGAGGATAGGATAGAGGATCGGATAGGATCGAGGATAGGATAGGATAGATGATAGGATAGACGATAGGATAGGATAGAGGATAGAATAGGATAGAGTATAGGATAGAGGATAGGATAGAGGATTGGATAGGATAGAGGATATTATAGGAAAGAGGATATGATATGCTAGAGGATACGATATTATACAGGATAGGATAGGATAGAGGATAGGATAGGATAGAGGATAGGATAGGATAGCGGAGAGGATAGGATAGGATAGAGGATAGGATAGGATAGAGGATAGGATAGGATAGAGGGTAGGATAGGGGATAGGATAGAGGATAGGATAGAGGATAGGATAGGATAGAGTATAGGATTTGGATAGCGGAGAGGATAGGATAGAGGATCGGATAGGATCGAGGATAGGATAGGATAGAGGATAGGATAGGGGATTGGATAGGATAGAGGATAGGAGACGATGGAGGTTTGGATAGGATAGAGGATAGGATACAATAGAGGATAGGATAGGATAGCGGAGAGGATAGGATAGAGGATCGGATAGGATCGAGGATAGGATAGGATAGAGGATAGGATAGGGGATTGGATAGGATAGAGGATAGGAGACGATGGAGGTTTGGATAGGATAGAGGATAGGATAGGATAGAGGATAGGATAGGATAGAGGATAGGATAGAATAGAGGATAGGATAAGATAGAGGGTAGGATAGGATAGAGGATAGGATAGGATAGAGGATAGGATAGGGGATAGGATAGAGGATAGGATAGAGGATAGGATAGGATAGAGGATAGGATAGGATAGAGGAGAGGATAGGATAGAGGATCGGATAGGATCGAGGATAGGATAGGATAGAGGATAGGATAGGGGATAGGATAGGATAGAGAATAGGATAGGATAGAGGGTAGGATAGGGGATTGGATAGGATAGAGGATAGGAGACGATGGAGGTTTGGATAGGATAGAGGATAGGATAGGATAGAGGATAGGATAGGATAGCGGAGAGGATAGGATAGAGGATCGGATAGGATCGAGGATAGGATAGGATAGATGATAGGATAGACGATAGGATAGGATAGAGGATAGAATAGGATAGAGTATAGGATAGAGGATAGGATAGAGGATTGGATAGGATAGAGGATATTATAGGAAAGAGGATATGATATGCTAGAGGATACGATATTATACAGGATAGGATAGGATAGAGGATAGGATAGGATAGAGGATAGGATAGGATAGCGGAGAGGATAGGATAGGATAGAGGATAGGATAGGATAGAGGATAGGATAGGATAGAGGATTGGATAGGATAGAGGATAGGATAGGATAGAGGATAGGATAGGATAGAGGATAGGATAGGGGATAGGATAGAGGATAGGATAGAGGATAGGGTAGGATAGAGGATAGGATAGGATAGAGGATAGGATAGGATAGAGGATAGGATAGAGGATAGGATAGAGGATAGGAAAGGATAGAGGGTAGGATAGGATAGAGGATAGGATAGAGGATGGGATAGAGGATAGGATAGAGGATAGGATAGAGGATTGGATAGGATAGAGGAAATTATAGGAAAGAGGATATGATATGCTAGAGGATACGATATTATAGAGGATAGGATGGGATAGATGATCGGATAGGATAGAGGATTGGATAGGATAAGGGATAGGATAGGATAGAGGATAGGATAGGATAGAGGATAGGATAGGGGATAGGATAGAGGATAGGATAGAGGATAGGATAGGATAGAGGATAGGATAGGATAGCGGAGAGGATAGGATAGAGGATCGGATAGGATCGAGGATAGGATAGGATAGAGGATAGGATAGGGGATTGGATAGGATAGAGGATAGGAGACGATGGAGGTTTGGATAGGATAGAGGATAGGATACAATAGAGGATAGGATAGGATAGCGGAGAGGATAGGATAGAGGATCGGATAGGATAGAGGATCGGATAGGATAGAGGATTGGATAGGGTAGAGGATAGGATAGGATAGAGGGTAGGATAGGATAGAGGATAGGATAGGATAGAGGATAGGACATAAGATGGGATAGGATAGACGATAGGATAGGATAGAGGATAGAATAGGATAGAGGATAGGATATAAGATTGGATAGGATAGACGATAGGATAGGATACAGGATAGAATAGGATAGACGATAGGATCGAGGATAGGATAGAGGATGGGATAGACGATTGGATAGGATAGAGGATATTATAGGAAAGAGGATATAATATGCTAGAGGATACGATATTATAGAGGATAGGATAGGATAGAGGATCGGATAGGATAGAGGATTGGATAGGATAGAGGACAGGATAGGATAGAGGATTGGATAGGATAGACGATAGGATAGGATAGAGGATCGGATAGGATCGAGGATAGGATAGGATAGATGATAGGATAGGGGATAGGATAGGATAGAGAATAGGATAGGATAGAGGGTAGGATAGGGGATTGGATAGGATAGAGGATAGGAGACGATGGAGGTTTGGATAGGATAGAGGATAGGATAGGATAGAGGATAGGATAGGATAGAGGATAGGATAGGATAGAGGATAGGATAGCATAGAGGATAGGATAAGATAGAGGGTAGGATAGGATAGAGGATAGGATAGGATAGAGGATAGGATAGGGGATAGGATAGAGGATAGGATAGAGGATAGGATAGGATAGAGGATAGGATAGGATAGAGGAGAGGATAGGATAGAGGATCGGATAGGATCGAGGATAGGATAGGATAGAGGATAGGATAGGGGATAGGATAGGATAGAGAATAGGATAGGATAGAGGGTAGGATAGGGGATTGGATAGGATAGAGGATAGGAGACGATGGAGGTTTGGATAGGATAGAGGATAGGATAGGATAGAGGATAGGATAGGATAGAGGATAGGACATAAGATGGGATAGGATAGACGATAGGATAGGATAGAGGATAGAATAGGATAGAGGATAGGATATAAGATTGGATAGGATAGACGATAGGATAGGATACAGGATAGAATAGGATAGACGATAGGATCGAGGATAGGATAGAGGATGGGATAGACGATTGGATAGGATAGAGGATATTATAGGAAAGAGGATATAATATGCTAGAGGATACGATATTATAGAGGATAGGATAGGATAGAGGATCGGATAGGATAGAGGATTGGATAGGATAGAGGACAGGATAGGATAGAGGATTGGATAGGATAGACGATAGGATAGGATAGAGGATTGAATAGGATAGAGGATAGGATAGAGGATAGGATAGAGGATTGGATGGGATAGAGGATATTATTGGATAGAGGATATGATATGCTAGAGGATACGATATTATAGAGGATAGGATATGATGGAGGATCGGATTGGATAGAGGATTGGGTAGTATAGAGGATAGGATAGGATAGAGGGTAGGATAGGATAGAGGATAGGATAGGATAGAGGATAGGACATAAGATTGGAGAGGATAGACGATAGGATAGGATAGAGGATAGAATAGGATAGAGCATAGGATAGAGGATAGGATAGAGGATAGGATAGAGGATAGGATAGAGGATAGGATAGAGGATTGGATAGGATAGAGGATATTATAGGAAAGAGGATATGATATGCTAGAGAATACGATATTATAGAGGATAGGATAGGATAGAGGATCGGATAGGATAGAGGATTGGATAGGATAGAGGATAGGATAGGATAGAGGATAGGATAGGAAAGAGGAAAGGATAGGGGATAGGATAGAGGATAGGATAGAGGATAGGATAGGATAGGATAGAGGATAGGATAGGATAGCGGAGAGGTTAGGATAGAGGATAGGATAGGATAGAATAGAGGATAGGATAGAGGATAGGATAGGATAGAGGATAGGATAGGATAGAGGATAGGATAGAATAGAGGATAGGATAGGATAGAGGATAGGATAGGGGATAGGATAGGAAAGAGAATAGGATAGTATAGAGGGTAGGATAGGGGATTGGATAGGATAGAGGATAGGAGACGATGGAGGATAGGATAGGATAGAGGATAGGATAGGATAGAGGATAGGATAGGATAGAGGATAGGATAGGATAGACGATAGGATAGAGGATAGGATAGGATAGCGGATAGGATAGGATAGCGGATAGGATAGGGGATAGGATAGGATAGAGAATAGGATAGGATAGAGGATAGGATAGGGGATTGGATAGGATAGAGGATATTATAGGAAAGAGGATATGATATGCTAGAGGATACGATATTATAGAGGATAGGATAGGATAGAGAATCGGATATTATAGAGGATTGGATAGGATAGAGGATAGGATAGGATAGAGGATAGGATAGAGGATCGGATAGGATAGAGGATTGGATAGGATAGAGGACAGGATAGGATAGAGGATAGAATAGGATAGAGGATAGGATAGAGGATAGGATCGAGGATAGGATAGAGGATAGGATAGAGGATTGGATAGGATAGAGGATATTATAGGAAAGAGGATATGATATGCTAGAGGATACGATAGGATAGAGGATAGAATAGGATAGAGGATAGGATAGAGGATAGGATCGAGGATAGGATAGAGGATAGGATAGAGGATAGGATAGAGGATTGGATAGGATAGAGGATATTATAGGAAAGAGGATATGATATGCTAGAGGATACGATATTATAGAGGATAGGATAGGATAGAGGATCGGATAGGATAGAGGATTGGATAGGATAGAGGATAGGATAGGATAGAGGATATGATAGGATAGAGGATAGGATAGGGGATAGGATAGAGGATAGGATAGAGGATAGGATAGGATAGGATAGGATAGAGGATAGGATAGGATAGCGGAGAGGGTAGGATAGAGGATCGGATAGGATCGAGGATAGGATAGGATAGAGGATAGGATAGGGGATAGGATAGGATAGAGAATAGGATAGTATAGAGGGTAGGATAGGGGATTGGATAGGATAGAGGATAGGAGACGATGGAGGTTTGGATAGGATAGAGGATAGGATAGGATAGAGGATGGGATAGGATAGAGGATAGGATAGCATAGAGGATTGGATAGGATAGACGATAGGATAGGATAGAGGATAGAATAGGATAGAGGATAGGATAGAGGATTGGATAGAGGATTGGATGGCATAGAGGATAGGATAGCATAGAGGATTGGATAGGATAGACGATAGGATAGGATAGAGGATAGAACAGGATAGAGGATAGGATAGAGGATAGGATAGAGGATTGGATGGGATAGAGGATAGGATAGGATAGAGGATAGGATAGCATGGAGGATTGGATAGGATAGACGATAGGATAGGATAGAGGATAGAATAGGATAGAGGATAGGATAGAGGATAGGATAGAGGATTGGATGGGATAGAGGATATTATAGGATAGAGGATATGATATGCTAGAGGATACGATATTATAGTGGATAGGATAGGATAGAGGATCGGATAGGATAGAGGATTGGCTAGTATAGAGGGTAGGATAGGATAGAGGGTAGGATAGGATAGAGGATAGGATAGGATAGAGGATCGGATAGGATCGAGGATAGAATAGGATAGAGGATAGGATAGAGGATAGGATAGAGGATAGGATAGGATAGAGGATAGGATAGGATAGAGGATAGGATAGAATAGAGGATAGGATAGGATAGAGGATAGGATAGGGGATAGGATAGGATAGAGAATAGGATAGTATAGAGGGTAGGATAGGGGATTGGATAGGATAGAGGATAGGAGACGATGGAGGATAGGATAGGATAGAGGATAGGATAGGATAGAGGATAGGATAGGATAGAGGATAGGATAGACGATAGGATAGAGGATAGGATAGGATAGCGGATAGGATAGGATAGCGGATAGGATAGGGGATAGGATAGGATAGAGAATAGGATAGGATAGAGGATAGGATAGGGGATTGGATAGGATAGAGGATATTATAGGAAAGAGGATATGATATGCTAGAGGATACGATATTATAGAGGATAGGATAGGATAGAGAATCGGATATTATAGAGGATTGGATAGGATAGAGGATAGGATAGGATAGAGGATAGGATAGAGGATCGGATAGGATAGAGGATTGGATAGGATAGAGGACAGGATAGGATAGAGGATAGAATAGGATAGAGGATAGGATAGAGGATAGGATCGAGGATAGGATAGAGGATAGGATAGAGGATAGGATAGAGGATTGGATAGGATAGAGGATATTATAGGAAAGAGGATATGATATGCTAGAGGATACGATATTATAGAGGATAGGATAGGATAGAGGATCGGATAGGATAGAGGATTGGATAGGATAGAGGATAGGATAGGATAGAGGATATGATAGGATAGAGGATAGGATAGGGGATAGGATAGAGGATAGGATAGAGGATAGGATAGGATAGGATAGGATAGAGGATAGGATAGGATAGCGGAGAGGATAGGATAGAGGATCGGATAGGATCGAGGATAGGATAGGATAGAGGATAGGATAGGGGATACGATAGGATAGAGAATAGGATAGTATAGAGGGTAGGATAGGGGATTGGATAGGATAGAGGATAGGAGACGATGGAGGTTTGGATAGGATAGAGGATAGGATAGGATAGAGGATGGGATAGGATAGAGGATAGGATAGCATAGAGGATTGGATAGGATAGACGATAGGATAGGATAGAGGATAGAATAGGATAGAGGATAGGATAGAGGATAGGATAGAGGATTGGATGGCATAGAGGATAGGATAGCATAGAGGATTGGATAGGATAGACGATAGGATAGGATAGAGGATAGAACAGGATAGAGGATAGGATAGAGGATAGGATAGAGGATTGGATGGGATAGAGGATAGGATAGGATAGAGGATAGGATAGCATGGAGGATTGGATAGGATAGACGATAGGATAGGATAGAGGATAGAATAGGATAGAGGATAGGATAGAGGATAGGATAGAGGATTGGATGGGATAGAGGATATTATAGGATAGAGGATATGATATGCTAGAGGATACGATATTATAGTGGATAGGATAGGATAGAGGATCGGATAGGATAGAGGATTGGCTAGTATAGAGGGTAGGATAGGATAGAGGGTAGGATAGGATAGAGGATAGGATAGGATAGAGGATCGGATAGGATCGAGGATAGAATAGGATAGAGGATAGGATAGAGGATAGGATAGAGGATTGGATAGGATAGAGGATATTATAGGATAGGGGATATGATATGCTAGATGATACGATATTTTAGAGGGTAGTATAGGATAGAGGATCGGGTAGGATAGAGGATTGGATAGGGTAGAGGATAGGATAGGATAGAGGGTAGGATAGGATAGAGGATAGGATAGGATAGAGGATAGGACATAAGATGGGATAGGATAGACGATAGGATAGGATAGAGGATAGAATAGGATAGAGGATAGGATATAAGATTGGATAGGATAGACGATAGGATAGGATACAGGATAGAATAGGATAGACGATAGGATCGAGGATAGGATAGAGGATGGGATAGACGATTGGATAGGATAGAGGATATTATAGGAAAGAGGATATAATATGCTAGAGGATACGATATTATAGAGGATAGGATAGGATAGAGGATCGGATAGGATAGAGGATTGGATAGGATAGAGGACAGGATAGGATAGAGGATTGGATAGGATAGACGATAGGATAGGATAGAGGATTGAATAGGATAGAGGATAGGATAGAGGATAGGATAGAGGATTGGATGGGATAGAGGATATTATAGGATAGAGGATATGATAGGATAGAGGATACGATATTTTAGAGGGTAGGATCGGATAGAGGATCGGATAGGATAGAGGATTGGATAGGATTGAGGATAGGATAGGATAGGGGGTAGGATAGGATAGATGATAGGATAGGATAGAGGATAGGACATAAGATGGGATAGGATAGACGATAGGATAGGATAGACGATAGGATAGGATAGAGGATAGAATAGGATAGAGGATAGGATAGAGGATAGGATAGAGGATAGGATAGAGGATAGGATAGGATAGGATAGGATAGAGGATAGGATAGGATAGCGGAGAGGATAGGATAGAGGATCGGATAGGATCGAGGATAGGATAGGATAGAGGATAGGATAGGGGATAGGATAGGATAGAGAATAGGATAGTATAGAGGGTAGGATAGGGGATTGGATGGGATAGAGGATAGGAGACGATGGAGGTTTGGATAGGATACAGGATAGGATAGGATAGAGGATGGGATAGGATAGAGGATAGGATAGCATAGAGGATTGGATAGGATAGACGATAGGATAGGATAGAGGATAGAATAGGATAGAGGATAGGATAGAGGATAGGATAGAGGATTGGATGGCATAGAGGATAGGATAGCATAGAGGATTGGATAGGATAGACGATAGGATAGGATAGAGGATAGAATAGGATAGAGGATAGGATAGAGGATAGGATAGAGGATTGGATGGGATAGAGGATAGGATAGGATAGAGGATAGGATAGCATAGAGGATTGGATAGGATAGACGATAGGATAGGATAGAGGATAGAATAGCATAGAGGATAGGATCGGAGGATAGGATAGAGGATTGGATGGGATAGAGGATATTATAGGATAGAGGATATGATATGCTAGAGGATACGATATTATAGTGGATAGGATAGGATAGAGGATCGGATAGGATAGAGGATTGGCTAGGATAGAGGATAGGATAGGATAGAGGGTAGGATAGGATAGAGGATAGGATAGGATAGAGGATCGGATAGGATCGAGGATAGAATAGGATAGAGGATAGGATAGAGGATAGGATAGAGGATTGGATAGGATAGACGATAGGATAGGATAGAGGATAGAATAGGATAGAGGATAGGATAGAGGATTGGATAGGATAGAGGATATTATAGGATAGAGGATATGATAGGATAGAGGATACGATATTTTAGAGGGTAGGATAGGATAGAGGATCGGATAGGATCGAGGATAGGATAGGATAGAGGATAGGATAGGGGATAGGATAGGATAGAGAATAGGATAGTATAGAGGGTAGGATAGGGGATTGGATAGGATAGAGGATAGGAGACGATGGAGGTTTGGATAGGATAGAGGATAGGATAGGATAGAGGATGGGATAGGATAGAGGATAGGATAGCATAGAGGATTGGATAGGATAGACGATAGGATAGGATAGAGGATAGAATAGGATAGAGGATAGGATAGAGGATAGGATAGAGGATTGGATGGCATAGAGGATAGGATAGCATAGAGGATTGGATAGGATAGACGATAGGATAGGATAGAGGATAGAACAGGATAGAGGATAGGATAGAGGATAGGATAGAGGATTGGATGGGATAGAGGATAGGATAGGATAGAGGATAGGATAGCATGGAGGATTGGATAGGATAGACGATAGGATAGGATAGAGGATAGAATAGGATAGAGGATAGGATAGAGGATAGGATAGAGGATTGGATGGGATAGAGGATATTATAGGATAGAGGATATGATATGCTAGAGGATACGATATTATAGTGGATAGGATAGGATAGAGGATCGGATAGGATAGAGGATTGGCTAGTATAGAGGGTAGGATAGGATAGAGGGTAGGATAGGATAGAGGATAGGATAGGATAGAGGATCGGATAGGATCGAGGATAGAATAGGATAGAGGATAGGATAGAGGATAGGATAGAGGATTGGATAGGATAGAGGATATTATAGGATAGGGGATATGATATGCTAGATGATACGATATTTTAGAGGGTAGTATAGGATAGAGGATCGGATAGGATAGAGGATTGGATAGGGTAGAGGATAGGATAGGATAGATTTTAGGATAGGATAGAGGATAGGATAGGATAGAGGATAGGACATAAGATGGGATAGGATAGAGAATAGGATAGGATAGAGGATAGAATAGGATAGAGGATAGGATATAAGATTGGATAGGATAGACGATAGGATAGGATACAGGATAGAATAGGATAGACGATAGGATCGAGGATAGGATAGAGGATGGGATAGACGATTGGATAGGATAGAGGATATTATAGGAAAGAGGATATAATATGCTAGAGGATACGATATTATAGAGGATAGGATAGGATAGAGGATCGGATAGGATAGAGGATTGGATAGGATAGAGGACAGGATAGGATAGAGGATTGGATAGGATAGACGATAGGATAGGATAGAGGATTGAATAGGATAGAGGATAGGATAGAGGATAGGATAGAGGATTGGATGGGATAGAGGATATTATAGGATAGAGGATATGATAGGATAGAGGATACGATATTTTAGAGGGTAGGATCGGATAGAGGATCGGATAGGATAGAGGATTGGATAGGATTGAGGATAGGATAGGATAGGGGGTAGGATAGGATAGATGATAGGATAGGATAGAGGATAGGACATAAGATGGGATAGGATAGACGATAGGATAGGATAGACGATAGGATAGGATAGAGGATAGAATAGGATAGAGGATAGGATAGAGGATAGGATAGAGGATAGGATAGAGGATAGGATAGGATAGGATAGGATAGAGGATAGGATAGGATAGCGGAGAGGATAGGATAGAGGGTCGGATAGGATCGAGGATAGGATAGGATAGAGGATAGGATAGGGGATAGGATAGGATAGAGAATAGGATAGTATAGAGGGTAGGATAGGGGATTGGATAGGATAGAGGATAGGAGACGATGGAGGTTTGGATAGGATACAGGATAGGATAGGATAGAGGATGGGATAGGATAGAGGATAGGATAGCATAGAGGATTGGATAGGATAGACGATAGGATAGGATAGAGGATAGAATAGGATAGAGGATAGGATAGAGGATAGGATAGAGGATTGGATGGCATAGAGGATAGGATAGCATAGAGGATTGGATAGGATAGACGATAGGATAGGATAGAGGATAGAATAGGATAGAGGATAGGATAGAGGATAGGATAGAGGATTGGATGGGATAGAGGATAGGATAGGATAGAGGATAGGATAGCATAGAGGATTGGATAGGATAGACGATAGGATAGGATAGAGGATAGAATAGCATAGAGGATAGGATCGGAGGATAGGATAGAGGATTGGATGGGATAGAGGATATTATAGGATAGAGGATATGATATGCTAGAGGATACGATATTATAGTGGATAGGATAGGATAGAGGATCGGATAGGATAGAGGATTGGCTAGGATAGAGGATAGGATAGGATAGAGGGTAGGATAGGATAGAGGATAGGATAGGATAGAGGATCGGATAGGATCGAGGATAGAATAGGATAGAGGATAGGATAGAGGATAGGATAGAGGATTGGATAGGATAGACGATAGGATAGGATAGAGGATAGAATAGGATAGAGGATAGGATAGAGGATAGGATAGAGGATTGGATAGGATAGAGGATATTATAGGATAGAGGATATGATAGGATAGAGGATACGATATTTTAGAGGGTAGGATCGGATAGAGGATCGGATAGGATAGAGGATTGGATAGGATTGAGGATAGGATAGGATAGGGGGTAGGATAGGATAGATGATAGGATAGGATAGAGGATAGGACATAAGATGGGATAGGATACACGATAGGATAGGATAGAGGATAGAATAGGATAGAGGATAGGATAGAGGATAGGATCGAGGATAGGATAGAGGATAGAATAGGATAGAGGATAGGATAGAGGATAGGATCGAGGATAGGATAGAGGATAGGATAGAGGATAGGATAGAGGATTGGATAGGATAGAGGATATTATAGGAAAGAGGATATGATATGCTAGAGGATACGATATTATAGAGGATAGGATAGGATAGAGGATCGGATAGGATATAGGATTGGATAGGATAGAGGATAGGATAGGATAGAGGATATGATAGGATAGAGGATAGGATAGGGGATAGGATAGACGATAGGATAGAGGATAGGATAGGATAGGATAGGATAGAGGATAGGATAGGATAGCGGAGAGGATAGGATAGAGGATCGGATAGGATCGAGGATAGGATAGGATAGAGGATAGGATAGGGGATAGGATAGGATAGAGAATAGGATAGTATAGAGGGTAGGATAGGGGATTGGACAGGATAGAGGATAGGAGACGATGGAGGTTTGGATAGGATAGAGGATAGGATAGGACAGAGGATGGGATAGGATAGAGGATAGGATAGCATAGAGGATTGGATAGGATAGACGATAGGATAGGATAGAGGATAGAATAGGATAGAGGATAGGATAGAGGATAGGATAGAGGATTGGATGGCATAGAGGATAGGATAGCATAGAGGATTGGATAGGATAGACGATAGGATAGGATAGAGGATAGAACAGGATAGAGGATAGGATAGAGGATAGGATAGAGGATTGGATGGGATAGAGGATAGGATAGGATAGAGGATAGGATAGCATAGAGGATTGGATAGGATAGACGATAGGACAGGATAGAGGATAGAATAGGATAGAGGATAGGATAGAGGATAGGATAGAGGATTGGATGGGATAGAGGATATTATAGGATAGAGGATATGATATGCTAGAGGATACGATATTATAGTGGATAGGATAGGATAGAGGATCGGATAGGATAGAGGATTGGCTAGGATAGAGGATAGGATAGGATAGAGGGTAGGATAGGATAGAGGATAGGATAGGATAGAGGATCGGATAGGATCGAGGATAGAATAGGATAGAGGAAAGGATAGGGGATAGGATAGAGGATAGGATAGAGGATAGGATAGGATAGAGGATAGGATAGGATAGCGGAGAGGTTAGGATAGAGGATAGGATAGGATAGAATAGAGGATAGGATAGAGGATAGGATAGGATAGAGGATAGGATAGGATAGAGGATAGGATAGAATAGAGGATAGGATAGGATAGAGGATAGGATAGGGGATAGGATAGGATAGAGGATATTATAGGAAAGAGGATATGATATGCTAGAGGATACGATATTATAGAGGATAGGATAGGATAGAGAATCGGATATTATAGAGGATTGGATAGGATAGAGGATAGGATAGGATAGAGGATAGGATAGAGGATCGGATAGGATAGAGGATTGGATAGGATAGAGGACAGGATAGGATAGAGGATTGGATAGGATAGACGATAGGATAGGATAGAGGATAGGATAGAGGATTGGATAGGATAGAGGATATTATAGGAAAGAGGATATGATATGCTAGAGGATACGATATTATAGAGGATAGGATAAGATAGAGGATCGGATAGGATAGAGGATTGGATAGGATAGAGGATAGGATAGGATAGAGGATAGGATATAGGTTTGGATAGGGTAGAGGATCGGATAGGATAGAGGATATAATAGGATAGAGGATAGGATACAAGATTGGATAGGATAGACGATAGGATAGGATGCAGGATAGAATAGGATAGACGATAGGATCGAGGATAGGATAGAGGATGGGATAGACGATTGGATAGGATAGAGGATATTATAGGAAAGAGGATATGATATGCTAGAGGATACGATATTATAGAGGATAGGATAGGATAGAGGATCGGATAGGATAGAGGATTGGATAGGATAGAGGACAGGATAGGATAGAGGATTGGATAGGATAGACGATAGGATAGGATAGAGGATTGAATAGGATAGAGGATAGGATAGAGGATAGGATAGAGGATTGGATGGGATAGAGGATATTATAGGATAGAGGATATGATATGCTAGAGGATACGATATTATAGAGGATAGGATATGATGGAGGATCGGATTGGATAGAGGATTGGATAGGATAGAGGATAGGATAGGATAGAGGGTAGGATAGCATAGAGGATAGGATAGGATAGAGGATAGGACATAAGATTGGAGAGGATAGACGATAGGATAGGATAGAGGATAGAATAGGATAGAGCATAGGATAGAGGATAGGATAGAGGATAGGATAGAGGATAGGATAGAGGATAGGATAGAGGATTGGATAGGATAGAGGATATTATAGGAAAGAGGATATGATATGCTAGAGAATACGATATTATAGAGGATAGGATAGGATAGAGGATCGGATAGGATTGAGGACAGGATAGGATAGAGGATAGGATAGTATAGAGGATAGGATAGGATAGAGGATAGTAAAGGATAGAGGATAGGATAGGATAGAGGATAGGATATGATAGAGGATAGGACATAGGATTGGATAGGATAGACGATAGGATAGGATAGAGGATAGAATAGGATAGAGGATAGTATCGGATAGAGGATAGGATAGGGGATTGAATAGGATAGAGGATTGGATAGGATAGAGAATAGTATAGGATAGAGGGTAGGATAGGGGATTGGATAGGATAGAGAATAGTATAGGATAGAGGGTAGGATAGGGGATTGGATAGGATAGAGGATAGGAGACGATGGAGGTTTGGATAGGATAGAGGATAGGATAGGATAGAGGATAGGATAGGATAGAGGATAGGATAGGATAGAGGATAGGATAGCATAGAGGATTGGATATGATAGACGATAGGATAGGATAGAGGATAGGATAGAGGATTGGATAGGATAGAGGATATTATAGGAAAGAGGATATGATATGCTAGAGGATACGATATTATAGAGGATAGGATAGGATAGAGGATAGGATAGGGGATAGGATAGAGGATAGGGTAGGATAGAGGGTAGGATAGGATAGAGGATAGGATAGGATAGAGGATAGGACATAAGATTGGTAAGGATAGACGATAGGATAGGATAGAGGATAGGATAGGGGATAGGATAGGATAGAGAATAGGATAGGATAGAGGGTAGGATAGGGGATTGGATAGGATAGAGGATAGGAGACGATGGAGGTTTGGATAGGATAGAGGATAGGATAGGATAGAGGATAGGATAGGATAGAGGATAGGATAGCATAGAGGATTGGATAGGATAGACGATGGGATAGGATAGAGGATAGAATAGGATAGAGGATAGGATAGGATAGAGGGTAGGATAGGATAGAGGATAGGATAGGATAGAGGATAGGACATAAGATTGGTTAGGATAGACAATAGGATAGGATAGAGGATAGGATAGGGGATAGGATAGGATAGAGAATAGGATAGGATAGAGGGTAGGATAGGGGATTGGATAGAGGATAGGATAGAGGATAGGATAGATAATAGGATAGGATAGAGAATAGGATAGGATAGAGGATAGGATAGGATAGAGGATAGGATAGAGGATAGGATAGAGGATAGGATAGAGGATAGGATAGGATAGAGGATAGGATAGTATAGCGGAGAGGATAGGATAGAGGATCGGATAGGATAGAGGATTGGATAGGATAGAGGATATGATAGGATAGCGGATAAGATAGGGGATAGGATAGGAAAGAGAATAGGATAGGATAGAGGATAGGATAGGGGATTGGATAGGATACAGGATATAATAGGAATGAGGATATGATTTCCTAGAGGATACGATATTATAGAGGATAGTATAGGATAGAGGATCGGATAGGACAGAGGATTGGATAGGATAGAGGATAGGAAAGGATAGAGGGTAGGATAGGATAGAGGATAGGATAGAGGATAGGATCGAGGATAGGATAGAGGATAGGATAGAGGATAGGATAGAGGATTGGATAGGATAGAGGATATTATAGGATAGAGGATATGATATGCTAGAGGGTAGGATAGGATAGAGGATCGGATAGGATAGAGGATTGGATAGGATAGAGGATAGGCTAGGATAGAGGGTAGGATAGGATAGAGAATAGGATAGGATAGACGATAGGATAGGGGATAGGATAGAGGATAGGATAGAGGATAGGATAGGATAGAGGATAGGATAGGATAGCGGAGAGGATAGGATAGAGGATCGGATAGGATCGAGGATAGGATAGGATAGAGGATAGGATAGGGGATAGGATAGGATAGAGAATAGGATAGGATAGAGGGTAGGATAGGGGATTGGATAGGATAGAGGATAGGAGACGATGGAGGTTTGGATAGGATAGAGGATAGGATAGGATAGAGGATAGGATAGGATAGCGGAGAGGATAGGATAGAGGATCGGATAGGATCGAGGATAGGATAGGATAGAGGATAGGATAGGGGATAGGATAGGATAGAGAATAGGATAGGATAGAGGGTAGGATAGGGGATTGGATAGGATAGAGGATAGGAGACGATGGAGGTTTGGATAGGATAGAGGATAGGATAGGATAGAGGATAGGATAGGATAGCGGAGAGGATAGGATAGAGGATCGGATAGGATCGAGGATAGGATAGGATAGAGGATATGCTAGAGGATACGATAAGATAGAGAATAGGATAGGATAGAGGGTAGGATAGGGGATAGGATAGAGGATAGGATAGGATAGAGGGTAGGATAGGATAGAGGATAGGATAGGATAGAGGGTAGGATAGGATACAGGATAGGATAGGATAGAGGATAGGACATAAGATTGGTTAGGATAGACGATAGGATAGGATAGAGAATAGGATAGCATAGAGGATTGGATAGGATAGACGATAGGATAGGATAGAGGATAGAATAGGATAGAGGATAGGATAGAGGATAGGATAGAGGATTGGATAGGATAGAGGATATTATAGGATAGAGGATATGATAGGATAGAGGATACGATATTTTAGAGGGTAGGATCGGATAGAGGATCGGATAGGATAGAGGATTGGATAGGATTGAGGATAGGATAGGATAGGGGGTAGGATAGGATAGATGATAGGATAGGATAGAGGATAGGACATAAGATGGGATAGGATAGACGATAGGATAGGATAGACGATAGGATAGGATAGAGGATAGAATAGGATAGAGGATAGGATAGAGGATAGGATAGAGGATAGGATAGAGGATAGGATAGGATAGGATAGGATAGAGGATAGGATAGGATAGCGGAGAGGATAGGATAGAGGATCGGATAGGATCGAGGATAGGATAGGATAGAGGATAGGATAGGGGATAGGATAGGATAGAGAATAGGATAGTATAGAGGGTAGGATAGGGGATTGGATAGGATAGAGGATAGGAGACGATGGAGGTTTGGATAGGATACAGGATAGGATAGGATAGAGGATGGGATAGGATAGAGGATAGGATAGCATAGAGGATTGGATAGGATAGACGATAGGATAGGATAGAGGATAGAATAGGATAGAGGATAGGATAGAGGATAGGATAGAGGATTGGATGGCATAGAGGATAGGATAGCATAGAGGATTGGATAGGATAGACGATAGGATAGGATGGAGGATAGAATAGGATAGAGGATAGGATAGAGGATAGGATAGAGGATTGGATGGGATAGAGGATAGGATAGGATAGAGGATAGGATAGCATAGAGGATTGGATAGGATAGACGATAGGATAGGATAGAGGATAGAATAGCATAGAGGATAGGATCGGAGGATAGGATAGAGGATTGGATGGGATAGAGGATATTATAGGATAGAGGATATGATATGCTAGAGGATACGATATTATAGTGGATAGGATAGGATAGAGGATCGGATAGGATAGAGGATTGGCTAGGATAGAGGATAGGATAGGATAGAGGGTAGGATAGGATAGAGGATAGGATAGGATAGAGGATAGGATAGGATAGAGGATCGGATAGGATCGAGGATAGAATAGGATACAGGATAGGATAGAGGATAGGATAGAGGATTGGATAGGATAGACGATAGGATAGGATAGAGGATAGAATAGGATAGAGGATAGGATAGAGGATAGGATAGAGGATTGGATAGGATAGAGGATATTATAGGATAGAGGATATGATAGGATAGAGGATACGATATTTTAGAGGGTAGGATCGGATAGAGGATCGGATAGGATAGAGGATTGGATAGGATTGAGGATAGGATAGGATAGGGGGTAGGATAGGATAGATGATAGGATAGGATAGAGGATAGGACATAAGATGGGATAGGATACACGATAGGATAGGATAGAGGATAGAATAGGATAGAGGATAGGATAGAGGATAGGATCGAGGATAGGATAGAGGATAGAATAGGATAGAGGATAGGATAGAGGATAGGATCGAGGATAGGATAGAGGATAGGATAGAGGATAGGATAGAGGATTGGATAGGATAGAGGATATTATAGGAAAGAGGATATGATATGCTAGAGGATACGATATTATAGAGGATAGGATAGGATAGAGGATCGGATAGGATAGAGGATTGGATAGGATAGAGGATAGGATACGATAGAGGATATGATAGGATAGAGGATAGGATAGGGGATAGGATAGAGGATAGGATAGAGGATAGGATAGGATAGGATAGGATAGAGGATAGGATAGGATAGCGGAGAGGATAGGATAGAGGATCGGATAGGATCGAGGATAGGATAGGATAGAGGATAGGATAGGGGATAGGATAGGATAGAGAATAGGATAGTATAGAGGGTAGGATAGGGGATTGGACAGGATAGAGGATAGGAGACGATGGAGGTTTGGATAGGATAGAGGATAGGATAGGATAGAGGATGGGATAGGATAGAGGATAGGATAGCATAGAGGATTGGATAGGATAGACGATAGGATAGGATAGAGGATAGAATAGGATAGAGGATAGGATAGAGGATAGGATAGAGGATTGGATGGCATAGAGGATAGGATAGCATAGAGGATTGGATAGGATAGACGATAGGATAGGATAGAGGATAGAACAGGATAGAGGATAGGATAGAGGATAGGATAGAGGATTGGATGGGATAGAGGATAGGATAGGATAGAGGATAGGATAGCATAGAGGATTGGATAGGATAGACGATAGGACAGGATAGAGGATAGAATAGGATAGAGGATAGGATAGAGGATAGGATAGAGGATTGGATAGGATAGAGGATATTATAGGAAAGAGGATATGATATGCTAGAGAATACGATATTATAGAGGATAGGATAGGATAGAGGATCGGATAGGATAGAGGATTGGATAGGATAGAGGATAGGATAGGATAGAGGATAGGATAGGATAGAGGAAAGGATAGGGGATAGGATAGAGGATAGGATAGAGGATAGGATAGGATAGAGGATAGGATAGGATAGAGGATATGATAGGATAGCGGAGAGGTTAGGATAGAGGATAGGATAGGATAGAATAGAGGATAGGATAGAGGATAGGATAGGATAGAGGATAGGATAGGATAGAGGATAGGATAGAATAGAGGATAGGATAGGATAGAGGATAGGATAGGGGATAGGATAGGATAGAGGATATTATAGGAAAGAGGATATGATATGCTAGAGGATACGATATTATAGAGGATAGGATAGGATAGAGAATCGGATATTATAGAGGATTGGATAGGATAGAGGATAGGATAGGATAGAGGATAGGATAGAGGATCGGATAGGATAGAGGATTGGATAGGATAGAGGACAGGATAGGATAGAGGATTGGATAGGATAGACGATAGGATAGGATAAAGGATTGAATAGGATAGAGGATAGGATAGAGGATAGGATAGAGGATTGGATGGGATAGAGGATATTATAGGATAGAGGATATGATATGCTAGAGGATACGATATTATAGAGGATAGGATATGATGGAGGATCGGATTGGATAGAGGATTGGATAGGATAGAGGATAGGATAGGATAGAGGGTAGGATAGGATAGAGGATAGAATAGGATAGAGCATAGGATAGAGGATAGGATAGAGGATAGGATAGAGGATAGGATAGAGGATTGGATAGGATAGAGGATATTATAGGAAAGAGGATATGATATGCTAGAGAATACGATATTATAGAGGATAGGATAGGATAGAGGATCGGATATCATAGAGGATTGGATAGGATAGAGGATAGGATAGGATAGAGGATAGGATAGGATAGAGGAAAGGATAGGGGATAGGATAGAGGATAGGATAGAGGATAGGATAGGATAGAGGATAGGATAGGATAGCGGAGAGGTTAGGATAGAGGATAGGATAGGATAGAATAGAGGATAGGATAGAGGATAGGATAGGATAGAGGATAGGATAGGAAAGCGGAGAGGATAGGATAGAGGATCGGATAGGATCGAGGATAGGATAGGATAGAGGATAGGAGACGATGGAGGTTTGGATAGGATAGAGGATAGGATAGGATAGAGGATAGGATAGGATAGCGGAGATGATAGGATAGAGGATCGGATAGGATCGAGGATAGGATAGGATAGAGGATAGGATAGGGGATAGGATAGGATAGAGAATAGGATAGGATAGAGGGTAGGATAGGGGATTGGATAGGATAGAGGATAGGAGACGATGGAGGTTTGGATAGGATAGAGGATAGGATAGGATAGAGGATAGGATAGGATAGAGGATAGGATAGCATAGAGGATAGGATAAGATAGAGGGTAGGATAGGATAGAGGATAGGATAGGATAGAGGATAGGTTAGGGGATAGGATAGAGGATAGGATAGAGGATAGGATAGGATAGAGGATAGGATAGGATAGCGGAGAGGATAGGATAGAGGATCGGATAGGATCGAGGATAGGATAGGATAGAGGATAGGATAGGGGATAGGATAGGATAGAGAATAGGATAGGATAGAGGGTAGGATAGGGGATTGGATAGGATAGAGGATAGGAGACGATGGAGGTTTGGATAGGATAGAGGATAGGATAGGATAGAGGATAGGATAGGATAGCGGAGAGGATAGGATAGAGGATCGGATAGGATCGAGGATAGGATAGGATAGAGGATATGCTAGAGGATACGATAAGATAGAGAATAGGATAGGATAGAGGGTAGGATATGGGATAGGATAGAGGATAGGATAGGATAGAGGATAGGACATAAGATTGGTTAGGATAGACGATAGGATAGGATAGAGGATAGGATAGGGGATAGGATAGGATAGAGAATAGGATAGGATAGAGGGTAGGAGAGGGGATTGAATAGGATAGAGGATAGGAGACGATGGAGGTTTGGATATGATAGAGGATAGGATAGGATAGAGGATAGGATAGGATAGAGGATAGGATAGGATAGAGGATAGGATAGCATAGAGGATTGGATAGGATAGACGATAGGATAGGATAGAGGATAGAATAGGATAGAGTATAGGATAGAGGATAGGATAGAGGATTGGATAGGATAGAGGATATTATAGGAAAGAGGATATGATATGCTAGAGGATACGATATTATAGATGATAGGATAGGATAGAGGATAGGATAGGGGATAGGATAGAGGATAGGATAGAGGATAGGATAGGATAGAGGATAGGATAGGGGATAGGATAGAGGATAGGATAGAGGATAGGATAGGATAGAGGATAGGATAGGATAGCGGAGAGGATAGGATAGGATAGAGGATAGGATAGGATAGAATAGGGGATAGGATAGGATAGAGGATAGGATAGGATAGAGGACTGGATAGGATAGAGGATAGGATAGGATAGAGGATAGGATAGGATAGAGGATAGGATAGGGGATAGGATAGAGGATAGGATAGAGGATAGGATAGGATAGAGGATAGGATAGGATAGCGGAGAGGATAGGATAGAGGATCGGATAGGATCGAGGATAGGATAGGATAGAGGGTAGGATAGGGGATTGGATAGGATAGAGGATAAGAGACGATGGAGGTTTGGATAGGGTAGAGGATAGGATAGGATAGAGGATAGGATAGCATAGAGGATTGGATAGAGGATTGGATAGGATAGAGGATATTATAGGATAGAGGATATGATATGCTAGAGGATACGATATTTTAGAGGGTAGGATAGGATAGAGGATCGGATAGGATAGAGGATTGGATAGGATTGAGGATAGGATAGGATAGGGGGTAGGATAGGATAGAGGATAGGATAGGATAGAGGATAGGACATAAGATGGTATAGGATAGACGATAGGATAGGATAGAGGGTAGAATAGGATAGAGGATAGGATAGAGGATAGGATAGAGGATAGGATCGAGGATAGGATAGAGGATAGAATAGGATAGAGGATAGGATAGAGGATAGGATCGAGGATAGGATAGAGGATAGGATAGAGGATAGGATAGAGGATTGGATAGGATAGAGGATATTATAGGATAGAGGATATGATATGCTAGAGGGTAGGATAGGATAGAGGATCGGATAGGATAGAGGATTGGATAGGATAGAGGATAGGATAGGATAGAGGATAGGATAGGGGATAGGATAGGATAGAGAATAGGATAGGATAGAGGGTAGGATAGGGGATTGGATAGGATAGAGGATAGGAGACGATGGAGGTTTGGATAGGATAGAGGATAGGATAGGATAGAGGATAGGATAGGATAGAGGATAGGATAGCATAGAGGATAGGATAAGATAGAGGGTAGGATAGGATAGAGGATAGGATAGGATAGAGGATAGGATAGGGGATAGGATAGAGGATAGGATAGAGGATAGGATAGGATAGAGGATAGGATAGGATAGCGGAGAGGATAGGATAGAGGATCGGATAGGATCGAGGATAGGATAGGATAGAGGATAGGATAGGGGATAGGATAGGATAGAGAATAGGATAGGATAGAGGGTAGGATAGGGGATTGGATAGGATAGAGGATAGGAGACGATGGAGGTTTGGATAGGATAGAGGATAGGATAGGATAGAGGATAGGATAGGATAGCGGAGAGGATAGGATAGAGGATCGGATAGGATCGAGGATAGGATAGGATAGAGGATATGCTAGAGGATACGATAAGATAGAGAATAGGATAGGATAGAGGGTAGGATAGGGGATAGGATAGAGGATAGGATAGGATAGAGGATAGGACATAAGATTGGTTAGGATAGACGATAGGATAGGATAGAGGATAGGATAGGGGATAGGATAGGATAGAGAATAGGATAGGATAGAGGGTAGGAGAGGGGATTGAATAGGATAGAGGATAGGAGACGATGGAGGTTTGGATATGATAGAGGATAGGATAGGATAGAGGATAGGATAGGATAGAGGATAGGATAGGATAGAGGATAGGATAGCATAGAGGATTGGATAGGATAGACGATAGGATAGGATAGAGGATAGAATAGGATAGAGTATAGGATAGAGGATAGGATAGAGGATTGGATAGGATAGAGGATATTATAGGAAAGAGGATATGATATGCTAGAGGATACGATATTATAGATGATAGGATAGGATAGAGGATAGGATAGGGGATAGGATAGAGGATAGGATAGAGGATAGGATAGGATAGAGGATAGGATAGGGGATAGGATAGAGGATAGGATAGAGGATAGGATAGGATAGAGGATAGGATAGGATAGCGGAGAGGATAGGATAGGATAGAGGATAGGATAGGATAGAATAGGGGATAGGATAGGATAGAGGATAGGATAGGATAGAGGACTGGATAGGATAGAGGATAGGATAGGATAGAGGATAGGATAGGATAGAGGATAGGATAGGGGATAGGATAGAGGATAGGATAGAGGATAGGATAGGATAGAGGATAGGATAGGATAGCGGAGAGGATAGGATAGAGGATCGGATAGGATCGAGGATAGGATAGGATAGAGGGTAGGATAGGGGATTGGATAGGATAGAGGATAAGAGACGATGGAGGTTTGGATAGGGTAGAGGATAGGATAGGATAGAGGATAGGATAGCATAGAGGATTGGATAGAGGATTGGATAGGATAGAGGATATTATAGGATAGAGGATATGATATGCTAGAGGATACGATATTTTAGAGGGTAGGATAGGATAGAGGATCGGATAGGATAGAGGATTGGATAGGATTGAGGATAGGATAGGATAGGGGGTAGGATAGGATAGAGGATAGGATAGGATAGAGGATAGGACATAAGATGGTATAGGATAGACGATAGGATAGGATAGAGGGTAGAATAGGATAGAGGATAGGATAGAGGATAGGATAGAGGATAGGATCGAGGATAGGATAGAGGATAGAATAGGATAGAGGATAGGATAGAGGATAGGATCGAGGATAGGATAGAGGATAGGATAGAGGATAGGATAGAGGATTGGATAGGATAGAGGATATTATAGGATAGAGGATATGATATGCTAGAGGGTAGGATAGGATAGAGGATCGGATAGGATAGAGGATTGGATAGGATAGAGGATAGGATAGGATAGAGGGTAGGATAGGATAGAGGATAGGATAGGATAGAGGATAGGATAGGGGATAGGATAGAGGATAGGATAGAGGATAGGATAGGATAGAGGATAGGATAGGATAGCGGAGAGGATAGGATAGAGGATCGGATAGGATCGAGGATAGGATAGGATAGAGGATAGGATAGGGGATAGGATAGGATAGAGAATAGGATAGGATAGAGGGTAGGATAGGGGATTGGATAGGATAAAGGATAGGAGACGATGGAGGTTTGGATAGGATAGAGAATAGGATAGGATAGAGGATAGTATAGGATAGCGGAGAGGATAGGATAGAGGATCGGATAGGATCGAGGATAGGATAGGATAGAGGATAGGATAGGGGATAGGATAGGATAGAGAATAGGATAGGGTAGAGGGTAGGATAGGGGATTGGATAGGATAGAGGATAGGAGACGATATAGGTTTGGATAGGATAGAGGATAGGATAGGATAGAGGATAGGATAGGATAGAGGATAGGATAGCATAGAGGAAAGGATAAGATAGAGGGTAGGATAGGATAGAGGATAGGATAGGATAGAGGATAGGATAGGGGATAGGATAGAGGATAGGATAGAGGATAGGATAGGATAGAGGATAGGATAGGATAGCGGAGAGGATAGGATAGAGGATCGGATAGGATCGAGGATAGGATAGGATAGAGGATACGATATTTTAGAGGGTAGGATAGGATAGAGGATCGGATAGGATAGAGGATTGGATAGGATTGAGGATAGGATAGGATAGGGGGTAGGATAGGATAGAGGATAGGATAGGATAGAGGATAGGACATGAGATGGGATAGGATAGACGATAGGATAGGATAGAGGATAGAATAGGATAGAGGATAGGATAGAGGATAGGATCGAGGATAGGATAGAGGATAGAATAGGATAGAGGATAGGATAGAGGATAGGATCGAGGATAGGATAGAGGATAGGATAGAGGATAGGATAGAGGATTGGATAGGATAGAGGATTGGATAGGATAGAGGATAGGATAGGATAGAGGATATGATAGGATAGAGGATAGGATAGGGGATAGGATAGAGGATAGGATAGAGGATAGGATAGGATCGAGGATAGGATAGGATAGAGGATAGGATACGGGATAGGATAGGATAGAGAATAGGATAGTATAGAGGGTAGGATAGGGGATTGGATAGGATAGAGGATAGGAGACGATGGAGGTTTGGATAGGATAGAGGATAGGATAGGATAGAGGATGGGATAGGATAGAGGATAGGATAGCATAGAGGATTGGATAGGATAGACGGTAGGATAGGATAGAGGATAGAATAGGATAGAGGATAGAATAGGATAGAGGATAGGATAGAGGATAGGATAGAGGATTGGATGGGATAGAGGATATTATAGGATAGAGGATATGATATGCTAGAGGATACGATATTTTAGAGGATAGGATAGGATAGAGGATCGGATAGGATAGAGGATTGGATAGGATAGAGGATAGGATAGATTAGAGGATAGGATAGGATAGAGGATAGGATAGGGGATAGGATAGAGGATTGGATAGAGGATAGGATAGGATAGAGGATAGGATAGGATAGAGGATAGGATAGGATAGAGGATAGAATAGGATAGCGGAGAGGATAGGATAGAGGATCGGATAGGATCGAGGATAGGATAGGATAGAGGATAGGATATTATAGGATAGAGGATAGGATAGGATAGCGGAGAGGATAGGATAGAGGATCGGATAGGATCGAGGATAGGATAGGATAGAGGATAGGATAGGATAGAGGATAGGATAGGGGATAGGATAGGATAGAGAATAGGATAGTATAGAGGGTAGGATAGGGGATTGGATAGGATAGAGGATAGGAGACGATGGAGGTTTGGATAGGATAGAGGATAGGATAGGATAGAGGATGGGATAGGATAGAGGATAGGATAGGATAGAGGATTGGATAGGATAGACGATAGGATAGGATAGAGGATAGGATAGGATAGAGGATAGAATAGGATAGAGGATAGGATAGCATAGAGGATTGGATAGGATAGACGATAGGATAGGATAGAGGATAGAATAGGATAGAGGATAGAATAGGATAGAGGATAGGATAGAGGATAAGATAGAGGATTGGATGGGATAGAGGATATTATAGGATAGAGGATATGATATGCTAGAGGATACGATATTTTAGAGGATAGGATAGGATAGAGGATCGGATAGGATAGAGGATTGGATAGGATAGAGGATAGGATAGGATAGAGGATCGGATAGGATAGAGGATTGGATAGGATAGAGGATAGGATAGGATAGAGGATAGGATAGGATAGAGGATAGGATAGGGGATAGGATAGAGGATTGGATAGAGGATAGGATAGGATAGAGGATAGGATAGGATAGAGGATAGGATAGGATAGAGGATAGAATAGGATAGCGGAGAGGATAGGATAGAGGATCGGATAGGATCGAGGATAGGATAGGATAGAGGATAGGATATTATAGGATAGAGGATAGGATAGGATAGGATAGAGGATAGGATAGGATAGAGGATAGGATAGGATAGAGGATAGGATAGGATAGAGGATTGGATAGGATAGAGGATAGGATAGGATAGAGGGTGGGATAGGATAGAGGATAGGATAGGATAGAGGATAGGACATAAGATTGGTTAGGATAGACGATAGGATAGGATAGAGGATAGGATAGGGGGTAGGATAGGATAGAGAATAGGATAGGATAGAGGGTAGGATAGGGGATTGGATAGGATAGAGGATAGGAGACGATGGAGGTTTGGATAGGATAGAGGATAGGATAGGATAGAGAATAGGATAGGATAGAGGATAGAATAGGATAGCGGAGAGGATAGGATAGAGGATCGGATAGGATCGAGGATAGGATAGGATAGAGGATAGGATAGGATAGGATAGAGGATATTATAGGAAAGAGGATATGATATGCTAGAGGATACGATATTATAGAGGATAGGATAGGATAGAGGATAGGATAGGGGATAGGATAGAGGATAGGATAGTATAGAGGGTAGGATAGGATAGAGGATAGGATAGGATAGAGGATAGGACATAAGATTGGTTAGGATAGACGATAGGATAGGATAGAGGATAGGATAGGGGATAGGATAGGATAGAGAATAGGATAGGATAGAGGGTAGGATAGGGGATTGGATAGGATAGAGGATAGGAGACGATGGAGGTTTGGATAGGATAGAGGATAGGATAGGATAGGATAGAGGATAGGATAAGATAGAGGATAGGATAGCATAGAGGATTGGATAGGATAGACGATAGGATAGGATAGAGGATAGAATAGGATAGAGGATAGGATAGAGGATTGGATAGGATAGAGGATATTATAGGAAAGAGGATATGATATGCTAGAGGATACGATATTATAGAGGATAGGATAGGATAGAGGATAGGATAGGGGATAGGATAGAGGATAGGATAGAGGATAGGATAGGATAGAGGATAGGATAGGATAGCGGAGAGGATAGGATAGAGGATCGGATAGGATCGAGGATAGGATAGGATAGAGGGTAGGATAGGGGATTGGATAGGATAGAGGATAGGAGACGATGGAGGTTTGGATAGGGTAGAGGATAGGATAGGATAGAGGATAGGATAGGATAGAGGATAGGATAGCATAGAGGATTGGATAGGATAGACGATAGGATAGGACAGAGGATAGAATAGGATAGAGGATAGGATAGCATAGAGGATTGGATAGGATAGACGATAGGATAGGATAGAGGATAGAATAGGATAGAGGATAGGATAGAGGATTGGATAGGATAGAGGATATTATAGGAAAGAGGATATGATATGCTAGAGGATACGATATTATAGAGGATAGGATAGGATAGAGGATAGGATAGGGGATAGGATAGAGGATAGGATAGAGGATAGGATAGGATAGAGGATAGGATAGGATAGCGGAGAGGATAGGATAGAGGATCGGATAGGATCGAGGATAGGATAGGATAGAGGATAGGATAGGGGATAGGATAGGATAGAGAATAGGATAGTATAGAGGGTAGGATAGGGGATTGGATAGGATAGAGGATAGGAGACGATGGAGGTTTGGATAGGATAGAGGATAGGATAGGATAGCGGAGAGGATAGGATAGAGGATCGGATAGGATCGAGGATAGGATAGGATAGAGGGTAGGATAGGGGATTGGATAGGATAGAGGATAGGAGACGATGGAGGTTTGGATAGGGTAGAGGACAGGATAGGATAGAGGATAGGATAGGATAGAGGATAGGATAGCATAGAGGATTGGATAGGATAGACGATAGGATAGGACAGAGGATAGAATAGGATAGAGGATAGGATAGAGGATAGGACAGAGGATTGGATAGGATAGAGGATATTATAATATAGAGGATATGATATGCTAGAGGATACGATATTTTAGAGGGTAGAATAGGATAGAGGATCGGATAGGATAGAGGATTGGATAGGATTGAGGATAGGATAGGATAGGGGGTAGGATAGGATAGAGGATAGGATAGGATAGAGGATAGGACATAAGATGGGATAGGATAGACGATAGGATAGGATAGAGGATAGAATAGGATAGAGGATAGGATAGAGGATAGAATCGAGGATAGGATAGAGGATAGAATAGGATAGAGGATAGGATAGAGGATAGGATCGAGGATAGGATAGAGGATAGGATAGAGGATAGGATAGGATAGAGGATAGGATAGGATAGAGGATAGGATAGGATAGAGGATTGGATAGGATAGAGGATAGGATAGGATAGAGGATAGGATAGGATAGAGGATAGGATAGGGGATAGGATAGGATAGGGGATAGGAGACGATGGAGGTTTGGATAGGGTAGAGGATAGGATAGGATAGAGGATAGGACAGGATAGAGGATAGGATAGCATAGAGGATTGGATAGGATAGACGATAGGATAGGACAGAGGATAGAATAGGATAGAGGATAGGATAGAGGATAGGATCGAGGATAGGATAGAGGATAGGATAGAGGATAGGATAGAGGATTGGATAGGATAGAGGATTGGATAGGATAGAGGATAGGATAGGATAGAGGATATGACAGGATAGAGGATAGGATAGGGGATAGGATAGAGGATAGGATAGAGGATAGGATAGGATAGCGGAGAGGATAGGATAGAGGATCGGATAGGATCGAGGATAGGATAGGTTAGAGGATAGGATAGGGGATAGGATAGGATAGAGAATAGGATAGTATAGAGGGTAGGATAGGGGATTGGATAGGATAGAGGATAGGAGACGATGGAGGTTTGGATAGGATAGAGGATAGGATAGGATAGCGGAGAGGATAGGATAGAGGATCGGATAGGATCGAGGATAGGATAGGATAGAGGGTAGGATAGGGGATTGGATAGGATAGAGGATAGGAGACGATGGAGGTTTGGATAGGGTAGAGGATAGGATAGGATAGAGGATAGGATAGGATAGAGGATAGGATAGCATAGAGGATTGGATAGGATAGACGATAGGATAGGACAGAGGATAGAATAGGGTAGAGGATAGGATAGAGGATAGGATAGAGGATTGGATAGGATAGAGGATATTATAATATAGAGGATATGATATGCTAGAGGATACGATATTTTAGAGGGTAGAATAGGATAGAGGATCGGATAGGATAGAGGATTGGATAGGATTGAGGATAGGATAGGATAGGGGGTAGGATAGGATAGAGGATAGGATAGGATAGAGGATAGGACATAAGATGGGATAGGATAGACGATAGGATAGGATAGAGGATAGAATAGGATAGAGGATAGGATAGAGGATAGGATCGAGGATAGGATAGAGGATAGAATAGGATAGAGGATAGGATAGAGGATAGGATCGAGGATAGGATAGAGGATAGGATAGAGGATAGGATAGAGGATAGGATAGAGGATTGGATAGGATAGAGGATTGGATAGGATAGAGGATAGGATAGGATAGAGGATAGGATAGGATAGAGGATAGGATAGGGGATAGGATAGGATAGGGGATAGGATAGAGGATAGGATAGGATAGAGGATAGGATAGGATAGAGGATAGGATAGGATAGCGGAGAGGATAGGATAGAGGATCGGATAGGATCGAGGATAGGATAGGATAGAGGGTAGGATAGGGGATTGGATAGGATAGAGGATAGGAGACGATGGAGGTTTGGATAGGGTAGAGGATAGGATAGGATAGAGGATAGGACAGGATAGAGGATAGGATAGCATAGAGGATTGGATAGGATAGACGATAGGATAGGAGAGAGGATAGAATAGGATAGAGGATAGGATAGAGGATAGGATAGATGATTGGATAGGATAGAGGATATAATAATATAGAGGATATGATATGCTAGAGGATACGATATTTTAGAGGATAGGATAGGATAGAGGATCGGATAGGATAGAGGATTGGATAGGATTGAGGATAGGATAGGATAGGGGGTAGGATAGGATAGAGGATAGGATAGGATAGAGGATAGGACATAAGATGGGATAGGATAGACGATAGGATAGGATAGAGGATAGAATAGGATAGAGGATAGGATAGAGGATAGGATCGAGGATAGGATAGAGGATAGAATAGGATAGCGGAGAGGATAGGATAGAGGATCGGATAGGATCGAGGATAGGATAGGATAGAGGATAGGATAGGATAGGATAGAGGATATTATAGGAAAGAGGATATGATATGCTAGAGGATACGATATTATAGAGGATAGGATAGGATAGAGGATAGGATAGGGGATAGGATAGAGGATAGGATAGTATAGAGGGTAGGATAGGATAGAGGATAGGATAGGATAGAGGATAGGACATAAGATTGGTTAGGATAGACGATAGGATAGGATAGAGGATAGGATAGGGGATAGGATAGGATAGAGAATAGGATAGGATAGAGGGTCGGATAGGGGATTGGATAGGATAGAGGATAGGAGACGATGGAGGTTTGGATAGGATAGAGGATAGGATAGGATAGGGTAGAGGATAGGATAGGATAGAGGATAGGATAGCATAGAGGATTGGATAGGATAGACGATAGGATAGGATAGAGGATAGAATAGGATAGAGGATAGGATAGAGGATTGGATAGGATAGAGGATATTATAGGAAAGAGGATATGATATGCTAGAGGATACGATATTATAGAGGATAGGATAGGATAGAGGATAGGATAGGGGATAGGATAGAGGATAGGATAGGATAGAGGATAGGATAGAGGATAGGATAGAGGATAGGATAGGATAGAGGATAGGATAGGATAGCGGAGGGGATAGGATAGGATAGAGGATAGGATAGGATAGGATAGGGGATAGGATAGGATAGAGGATATGATAGGATAGAGGATTGGATAGGATAGAGGATAGGATAGGATAGAGGATAGGATAGGATAGAGGATAGGATAGGGGATAGGATAGAGGATAGGATAGAGGATAGGATAGGATAGAGGATAGGATAGGATAGCGGAGAGGATAGGATAGAGGATCGGATAGGATAGAGGATAGGACATAAGATTGGTTAGGATAGACGATAGGATAGGATAGAGGATAGGATAGGGGATAGGATAGGATAGAGAATAGGATAGGATAGAGGGTCGGATAGGGGATTGGATAGGATAGAGGATAGGAGACGATGGAGGTTTGGATAGGATAGAGGATAGGATAGGATAGGGTAGAGGATAGGATAGGATAGAGGATAGGATAGCATAGAGGATTGGATAGGATAGACGATAGGATAGGATAGAGGATAGAATAGGATAGAGGATAGGATAGAGGATTGGATAGGATAGAGGATATTATAGGAAAGAGGATATGATATGCTAGAGGATACGATATTATAGAGGATAGGATAGGATAGAGGATAGGATAGGGGATAGGATAGAGGATAGGATAGGATAGAGGATAGGATAGAGGATAGGATAGAGGATAGGATAGGATAGAGGATAGGATAGGATAGCGGAGGGGATAGGATAGGATAGAGGATAGGATAGGATAGGATAGGGGATAGGATAGGATAGAGGATATGATAGGATAGAGGATTGGATAGGATAGAGGATAGGATAGGATAGAGGATAGGATAGGATAGAGGATAGGATAGGGGATAGGATAGAGGATAGGATAGAGGATAGGATAGGATAGAGGATAGGATAGGATAGCGGAGAGGATAGGATAGAGGATCGGATAGGATCGAGGATAGGATAGGATAGAGGGTAGGATAGGGGATTGGATAGGATAGAGGATAGGAGACGATGGAGGTTTGGATAGGGTAGAGGATAGGATAGGATAGAGGATAGGATAGGATAGAGGATAGGATAGCATAGAGGATTGGATAGGATAGACGATAGGATAGGACAGAGGATAGAATAGGATAGAGGATAGGATAGAGGATAGGATAGAGGATTGGATAGGATAGAGGATATTATAATATAGAGGATATGATATGCTAGAGGATACGATATTTTAGAGGGTAGGATAGGATAGAGGATCGGATAGGATAGAGGATTGGATAGGATAGAGGATTGGATAGGATTGAGGATAGGATAGGATAGGGGGTAGGATAGGATAGAGGATAGAATAGGATAGAGGATAGGATAGAGGATAGGATCGAGGATAGGATAGAGGATAGAATAGGATAGAGGATAGGATAGAGGATAGGATCGAGGATAGGATAGAGGATAGGATAGAGGATAGGATAGAGGATTGGATAGGATAGAGGATTGGATAGGATTGAGGATAGGATAGGATAGAGGATATGACAGGATAGAGGATAGGATAGGGGATAGGATAGAGGATAGGATAGAGGATAGGATAGGATAGCGGAGAGGATAGGATAGAGGATCGGATAGGATCGAGGATAGGATAGGATAGAGGATAGGATAGGGGATAGGATAGGATAGAGAATAGGATAGTATAGAGGGTAGGATAGGGGATTGGATAGGATAGAGGATAGGAGACGATGGAGGTTTGGATAGGATAGAGGATAGGATAGGATAGAGGATGGGATAGGATAGAGGATAGGATAGCATAGAGGATTGGATAGGATAGACGATAGGATAGGATAGAGGATAGAATAGGATAGAGGATAGGATAGAGGATTGGATGGGATAGAGGATAGGATAGGATAGGGTAGAGGATAGGATAGGATAGAGGATAGGATAGCATAGAGGATTGGATAGGATAGACGATAGGATAGGATAGAGGATAGAATAGGATAGAGGATAGGATAGAGGATTGGATAGGATAGAGGATATTATAGGAAAGAGGATATGATATGCTAGAGGATACGATATTATAGAGGATAGGATAGGATAGAGGATAGGATAGGGGATAGGATAGAGGATAGGATAGGATAGAGGATAGGATAGAGGATAGGATAGAGGATAGGATAGGATAGAGGATAGGATAGGATAGCGGAGGGGATAGGATAGGATAGAGGATAGGATAGGATAGGATAGGGGATAGGATAGGATAGAGGATATGATAGGATAGAGGATTGGATAGGATAGAGGATAGGATAGGATAGAGGATAGGATAGGATAGAGGATAGGATAGGGGATAGGATAGAGGATAGGATAGAGGATAGGATAGGATAGAGGATAGGATAGGATAGCGGAGAGGATAGGATAGAGGATCGGATAGGATCGAGGATAGGATAGGATAGAGGGTAGGATAGGGGATTGGATAGGATAGAGGATAGGAGACGATGGAGGTTTGGATAGGGTAGAGGATAGGATAGGATAGAGGATAGGATAGGATAGAGGATAGGATAGCATAGAGGATTGGATAGGATAGACGATAGGATAGGACAGAGGATAGAATAGGATAGAGGATAGGATAGAGGATAGGATAGAGGATTGGATAGGATAGAGGATATTATAATATAGAGGATATGATATGCTAGAGGATACGATATTTTAGAGGGTAGGATAGGATAGAGGATCGGATAGGATAGAGGATTGGATAGGATAGAGGATTGGATAGGATTGAGGATAGGATAGGATAGGGGGTAGGATAGGATAGAGGATAGAATAGGATAGAGGATAGGATAGAGGATAGGATCGAGGATAGGATAGAGGATAGAATAGGATAGAGGATAGGATAGAGGATAGGATCGAGGATAGGATAGAGGATAGGATAGAGGATAGGATAGAGGATTGGATAGGATAGAGGATTGGATAGGATTGAGGATAGGATAGGATAGAGGATATGACAGGATAGAGGATAGGATAGGGGATAGGATAGAGGATAGGATAGAGGATAGGATAGGATAGCGGAGAGGATAGGATAGAGGATCGGATAGGATCGAGGATAGGATAGGATAGAGGATAGGATAGGGGATAGGATAGGATAGAGAATAGGATAGTATAGAGGGTAGGATAGGGGATTGGATAGGATAGAGGATAGGAGACGATGGAGGTTTGGATAGGATAGAGGATAGGATAGGATAGAGGATGGGATAGGATAGAGGATAGGATAGCATAGAGGATTGGATAGGATAGACGATAGGATAGGATAGAGGATAGAATAGGATAGAGGATAGGATAGAGGATTGGATGGGATAGAGGATAGGATAGGATAGAGGATAGGATAGCATAGAGGATTGGATAGGATAGACGATAGGATAGGATAGAGGATAGAATAGGATAGAGGATAGGATAGAGGATAGGATAGAGGATTGGATGGGATAGAGGATAGGATAGCATAGAGGATTGGATAGGATAGACGATAGGATAGGACAGAGGATAGAATAGGATAGAGGATAGGATAGAGGATAGGATAGAGGATTGGATAGGATAGAGGATATTATAATATAGAGGATATGATATGCTAGAGGATACGATATTTATAGGGTACGATAGGATAGAGGATCGGATAGGATAGAGGATTGGATAGGATAGAGGATGGGATAGGATAGAGGATAGGATAGCATAGAGGATTGGATAGGATAGACGATAGGATAGGATAGAGGATAGAATAGGACAGAGGATAGGATAGAGGATAGGATAGAGGATTGGATGGGATAGAGGATAGGATAGGATAGAGGATAGGATAGCATAGAGGATTGGATAGGATAGACGATAGGATAGGATAGAGGATAGAATAGGATAGAGGATAGGATAGAGGATAGGATAGAGGATTGGATGGGATAGAGGATATTATAGGATAGTGGATATGATATGCTAGAGGATACGATATTTTAGAGGATAGGATAGGATAGAGGATCGGATATTATAGAGGATTGGATAGGATAGAGGATAGGATAGGATAGAGGATAGGATAGGATAGAGGATAGGATAGGGGATAGGATAGAGGATAGGATAGAGGATAGGATAGGATAGAGGATAGGATAGGATAGAGGATAGAATAGGATAGCGGAAGGATAGGATAGAGGATCGGATAGGATCGAGGATAGGATAGGATAGAGGATAGGATAGGATAGGATAGAGGATAGGATAGGATAGGATAGGATAGAGGATAGGATAGGATAGAGGATAGGATAGGATAGAGGATAGGATAGGATAGAGGATAGGATAGGATAGAGGATAGGATAGGATAGAGGATAGGATAGGATAGAGGATAGGATAGGGGATAGGATAGGATAGAGAATAGGATAGGATAGAGGGTAGGATAGGGGATTGGATAGGATAGAGGATAGGAGACGATGGAGGATAGGATAGGATAGAGGATAGGATAGGATAGAGGATAGGATAGGATAGAGGATAGGATAGGATAGAGGATAGGATAGGATAGAGGATAGGATAGGATAGAGGATAGGATAGGATAGAGGATAGGATAGGATAGAGGTTAGGAGAGGATAGACGATAGGATAGAGGTTAGGAGAGGATAGACGATAGGATAGAGGATAGGATAGAGGATAGGATTGGATAGAGGATAGGATAGGGGATAGGATAGGATAGAGAATAGGATAGGATAGAGGGTAGGATAGGGGATTGGATAGGATAGAGGATACGAGACGATGGAGGATAGGATAGGATAGAGGATAGGATAGAGGATTGGATAGGATAGAGGATAGGATAGAGGATAGGATAGAGGATAGGATAGAGGATAGGATAGAGGATAGGATAGAGGATTGGATGGGATAGAGGATAGGATAGGATAGAGGATAGGATAGCATAGAGGATTGGATAGGATAGACGATAGGATAGGATAGAGGATAGAATAGGATAGAGGATAGGATAGAGGATAGGATAGAGGATTGGATGGGATAGAGGATATTATAATATAGAGGATATGATATGCTAGAGGATACGATATTTTAGAGGGTACGATAGGATAGAGGATCGGATAGGATAGAGGATTGGATAGGATTGAGGATAGGATAGGATAGGGGGTAGGATAGGATAGAGGATAGGATAGGATAGAGGATAGGACATAAGATGGGATAGGATAGACGATAGGATAGGATAGAGGATAGAATAGGATAGAGGATAGGATAGAGGATAGAATAGGATAGAGGATAGGATAGAGGATAGGATCGAGGATAGGATAGAGGATAGGATAGAGGATAGGATAGAGGATTGGATAGGATAGAGGATTGGATAGGATAGAGGATAGGATAGGATAGAGGATATGACAGGATAGAGGATAGGATAAGGGATAGGATAGAGGATAGGATAGAGGATAGGATAGGATAGCGGAGAGGATAGGATAGAGGATCGGATAGGATCGAGGATAGGATAGGACAGACGATAGGATAGGGGATAGGATAGGATAGAGAATAGGATAGTATAGAGGGTAGGATAGGGGATTGGATAGGATAGAGGATAGGAGACGATGGAGGTTTGGATAGGATAGAGGATAGGATAGGATAGAGGATGGGATAGGATAGAGGATAGGATAGCATAGAGGATTGGATAGGATAGACGATAGGATAGGATAGAGGATAGAATAGGATAGAGGATAGGATAGAGGATAGGATAGAGGATTGGATGGGATAGAGGATAGGATAGGATAGAGGATAGGATAGCATAGAGGATTGGATAGGATAGACGATAGGATAGGATAGAGGATAGAATAGGATAGAGGATAGGATAGAGGATAGGATAGAGGATTGGATGGGATAGAGGATATTATAGGATAGTGGATATGATATGCTAGAGGATACGATATTTTAGAGGATAGGATAGGATAGAGGATCGGATATTATAGAGGATTGGATAGGATAGAGGATAGGATAGGATAGAGGATAGGATAGGATAGAGGATAGGATAGGGGATAGGATAGAGGATAGGATAGAGGATAGGATAGGATAGAGGATAGGATAGGATAGAGGATAGGATAGGATAGAGGATAGGATAGGATAGAGGATAGAATAGGATAGCGGAAGGATAGGATAGAGGATCGGATAGGATCGAGGATAGGATAGGATAGAGGATAGGATAGGATAGGATAGAGGATAGGATAGGATAGGATAGGATAGAGGATAGGATAGGATAGAGGATAGGATAGGATAGAGGATAGGATAGGATAGAGGATAGGATAGGGGATAGGATAGGATAGAGAATAGGATAGGATAGAGGGTAGGATAGGGGATTGGATAGGATAGAGGATAGGAGACGATGGAGGATAGGATAGGATAGAGGATAGGATAGGATAGAGGATAGGATAGGATAGAGGATAGGAAAGGATAGAGGATTGGATAGGATAGAGGATAGGATAGGATAGAGGATATGACAGGATAGAAGATAGGATAGGGGATAGGATAGAGGATAGGATAGAGGATAGGATAGGATAGCGGAGAGGATAGGATAGAGGATCGGATAGGATCGAGGATAGGATAGGATAGAGGATAGGATAGGGGATAGGATAGGATAGAGAATAGGATAGTATAGACGGTAGGATAGGGGATTGGATAGGATAGAGGATAGGAGACGATGGAGGTTTGGATAGGATAGAGGATAGGATAGGATAGCGGAGAGGATAGGATAGAGGATCGGATAGGATCGAGGATAGGATAGGATAGAGGGTAGGATAGGGGATTGGATAGGATAGAGGATAGGAGACGATGGAGGTTTGGATAGGGTAGAGGATAGGATAGGATAGAGGATAGGATAGGATAGAGGATAGGATAGCATAGAGGATTGGATAGGATAGACGATAGGATAGGACAGAGGATAGAATAGGATAGAGGATAGGATAGAGGATAGGATAGAGGATTGGATAGGATAGAGGATATTATAATATAGAGGATATGATATGCTAGAGGATACGATATTTTAGAGGGTAGAATAGGATAGAGGATCGGATAGGATAGAGGATTGGATAGGATTGAGGATAGGATAGGATAGGGGGTAGGATAGGATAGAGGATAGGATAGGATAGAGGATAGGACATAAGATGGGATAGGATAGACGATAGGATAGGATAGAGGATAGAATAGCATAGAGGATAGGATAGAGGATAGGATCGAGGATAGGATAGAGGATAGAATAGGATAGAGGATAGGATAGAGGATATGATCGAGGATAGGATAGAGGATAGGATAGAGGATAGGATAGAGGATAGGATAGAGGATTGGATAGGATAGAGGATTGGATATGATAGAGGATAGGATAGGATAGAGGATAGGATAGGATAGAGGATAGGATAGGGGATAGGATAGGATAGGGGATAGGATAGAGGATAGGATAGAGGATAGGATAGGATAGAGGATAGGATAGGATAGCGGAGAGGATAGGATAGAGGATCGGATAGGATCGAGGATAGGATAGCATAGAGGGTAGGATAGAGGATAGGATAGATGATTGGATAGGATAGAGGATATAATAATATAGAGGATATGATATGCTAGAGGATACGATATTTTAGAGGATAGGATAGGATAGAGGATCGGATAGGATAGAGGATTGGATAGGATTGAGGATAGGATAGGATAGGGGGTAGGATAGGATAGAGGATAGGATAGGATAGAGGATAGGACATAAGATGGGATAGGATAGACGATAGGATAGGATAGAGGATAGAATAGGATAGAGGATAGGATAGAGGATAGGATAGGATAGAGGATATGACAGGATAGAAGATAGGATAGGGGATAGGATAGAGGATAGGATAGAGGATAGGATAGGATAGCGGAGAGGATAGGATAGAGGATCGGATAGGATCGAGGATAGGATAGGATAGAGGATAGGATAGGGGATAGGATAGGATAGAGAATAGGATAGTATAGACGGTAGGATAGGGGATTGGATAGGATAGAGGATAGGAGACGATGGAGGTTTGGATAGGATAGAGGATAGGATAGGATAGCGGAGAGGATAGGATAGAGGATCGGATAGGATCGAGGATAGGATAGGATAGAGGGTAGGATAGGGGATTGGATAGGATAGAGGATAGGAGACGATGGAGGTTTGGATAGGGTAGAGGATAGGATAGGATAGAGGATAGGATAGGATAGAGGATAGGATAGCATAGAGGATTGGATAGGATAGACGATAGGATAGGACAGAGGATAGAATAGGATAGAGGATAGGATAGAGGATAGGATAGAGGATTGGATAGGATAGAGGATATTATAATATAGAGGATATGATATGCTAGAGGATACGATATTTTAGAGGGTAGAATAGGATAGAGGATCGGATAGGATAGAGGATTGGATAGGATTGAGGATAGGATAGGATAGGGGGTAGGATAGGATAGAGGATAGGATAGGATAGAGGATAGGACATAAGATGGGATAGGATAGACGATAGGATAGGATAGAGGATAGAATAGCATAGAGGATAGGATAGAGGATAGGATCGAGGATAGGATAGAGGATAGAATAGGATAGAGGATAGGATAGAGGATAGGATCGAGGATAGGATAGAGGATAGAATAGGATAGAGGATAGGATAGAGGATAGGATCGAGGATAGGATAGAGGATAGGATAGAGGATAGGATAGAGGATTGGATAGGATAGAGGATAGGATAGGGGATAGGATAGAGGATAGGATAGAGGATAGGATAGGATAGAGGATAGGATAGGATAGAGGATAGGATAGGATAGAGGATAGGATAGGATAGAGGATAGAATAGGATAGCGGAAGGATAGGATAGAGGATCGGATAGGATCGAGGATAGGATAGGATAGAGGATAGGATAGGATAGGATAGAGGATAGGATAGGATAGGATAGGATAGAGGATAGGATAGGATAGAGGATAGGATAGGGGATAGGATAGGATAGAGAATAGGATAGGATAGAGGGTAGGATAGGGGATTGGATAGGATAGAGGATAGGAGACGATGGAGGATAGGATAGGATAGAGGATAGGATAGGATAGAGGATAGGATAGGATAGAGGATAGGATAGCATAGAGGATTGGATAGGATAGACGATAGGATAGGACAGAGGATAGAATAGGATAGAGGATAGGATAGAGGATAGGATAGAGGATTGGATAGGATAGAGGATATTATAATATAGAGGATATGATATGCTAGAGGATACGATATTTTAGAGGGTAGAATAGGATAGAGGATCGGATAGGATAGAGGATTGGATAGGATTGAGGATAGGATAGGATAGGGGGTAGGATAGGATAGAGGATAGGATAGGATAGAGGATAGGACATAAGATGGGATAGGATAGACGATAGGATAGGATAGAGGATAGAATAGCATAGAGGATAGGATAGAGGATAGGATCGAGGATAGGATAGAGGATAGAATAGGATAGAGGATAGGATAGAGGATAGGATCGAGGATAGGATAGAGGATAGGATAGAGGATAGGATAGAGGATAGGATAGAGGATTGGATAGGATAGAGGATTGGATATGATAGAGGATAGGATAGGATAGAGGATAGGATAGGATAGAGGATAGGATAGGGGATAGGATAGGATAGGGGATAGGAAAGAGGATAGGATAGAGGATAGGATAGGATAGAGGATAGGATAGGATAGCGGAGAGGATAGGATAGAGGATCGGATAGGATCGAGGATAGGATAGGATAGAGGGTAGGATAGAGGATAGGATAGATGATTGGATAGGATAGAGGATATAATAATATAGAGGATATGATATGCTAGAGGATACGATATTTTAGAGGATAGGATAGGATAGAGGATCGGATAGGATAGAGGATTGGATAGGATTGAGGATAGGATAGGATAGGGGGTAGGATAGGATAGAGGATAGGATAGGATAGAGGATAGGACATAAGATGGGATAGGATAGACGATAGGATAGGATAGAGGATAGAATAGGATAGAGGATAGGATAGAGGATAGGATCGAGGATAGGATAGAGGATAGAATAGGATAGCGGAGAGGATAGGATAGAGGATCGGATAGGATCGAGGATAGGATAGGATAGAGGATAGGATAGGATAGGATAGAGGATATTATAGGAAAGAGGATATGATATGCTAGAGGATACGATATTATAGAGGATAGGATAGGATAGAGGATAGGATAGGGGATAGGATAGAGGATAGGATAGTATAGAGGGTAGGATAGGATAGAGGATAGGATAGTAGAGGATAGGACATAAGATTGGTTAGGATAGACGATAGGATAGGATAGAGGATAGGATAGGGGATAGGATAGGATAGAGAATAGGATAGGATAGAGGGTCGGATAGGGGATTGGATAGGATAGAGGATAGGAGACGATGGAGGTTTGGATAGGATAGAGGATAGGATAGGATCGAGGATAGGATAGGATAGAGGATAGGATAGGATAGGATAGAGGATAGGATAGGATAGGATAGGATAGAGGATAGGATAGGATAGAGGATAGGATAGGATAGAGGATAGGATAGGATAGAGGATAGGATAGGGGATAGGATAGGATAGAGAATAGGATAGGATAGAGGGTAGGATAGGGGATTGGATAGGATAGAGGATAGGAGACGATGGAGGATAGGATAGGATAGAGGATAGGATAGGATAGAGGATAGGATAGGATAGAGGATAGGATAGGATAGAGGATAAGATAGGATAGAGGATAGGATAGGATAGAGGATAGGATAGGATAGAGGATAGGATAGGATAGAGGATAGGATAGCATAGAGGATTGGATAGGATAGACGATAGGATAGGACAGAGGATAGAATAGGATAGAGGATAGGATAGAGGATAGGATAGAGGATTGGATAGGATAGAGGATATTATAATATAGAGGATATGATATGCTAGAGGATACGATATTTTAGAGGGTAGAATAGGATAGAGGATCGGATAGGATAGAGGATTGGATAGGATTGAGGATAGGATAGGTTAGGGGGTAGGATAGGATAGAGGATAGGATAGGATAGAGGATAGGATATAAGATGGGATAGGATAGACGATAGGATAGGATAGAGGATAGAATAGCATAGAGGATAGGATAGAGGATAGGATCGAGGATAGGATAGAGGATAGAATAGGATAGAGGATAGGATAGAGGATAGGATCGAGGATAGGATAGAGGATAGGATAGAGGATAGGATAGAGGATTGGATAGGATAGAGGATTGGATATGATAGAGGATAGGATAGGATAGAGGATAGGATAGGATAGAGGATAGGATAGGGGATAGGATAGGATAGGGGATAGGATAGGATAGGGGATAGGATAGAGGATAGGATAGAGGATAGGATAGGATAGAGGATAGGATAGGATAGCGGAGAGGATAGGATAGAGGATCGGATAGGATCGAGGATAGGATAGGATAGAGGGTAGGATAGAGGATAGGATAGAGGATATAATAATATAGAGGATATGATATGCTAGAGGATACGATATTTTAGAGGATAGGATAGGATAGAGGATCGGATAGGATAGAGGATTGGATAGGATTGAGGATAGGATAGGATAGGGGGTAGGATAGGATAGAGGATAGGATAGGATAGAGGATAGGACATAAGATGGGATAGGATAGACGATAGGATAGGATAGAGGATAGAATAGGATAGAGGATAGGATAGAGGATAGGATCGAGGATAGGATAGAGGATAGAATAGGATAGCGGAGAGGATAGGATAGAGGATCGGATAGGATCGAGGATAGGATAGGATAGAGGATAGGATAGGATAGGATAGAGGATATTATAGGAAAGAGGATATGATATGCTAGAGGATACGATATTATAGAGGATAGGATAGGATAGAGGATAGGATAGGGGATAGGATAGAGGATAGGATAGTATAGAGGGTAGGATAGGATAGAGGATAGGATAGGATAGAGGATAGGACATAAGATTGGTTAGGATAGACGATAGGATAGGATAGAGGATAGGATAGGGGATAGGATAGGATAGAGAATAGGATAGGATAGAGGGTCGGATAGGGGATTGGATAGGATAGAGGATAGGAGACGATGGAGGTTTGGATAGGATAGAGGATAGGATAGGATCGAGGATAGGATAGGATAGAGGATAGGATAGGATAGGATAGAGGATAGGATAGGATAGGATAGGATAGAGGATAGGATAGGATAGAGGATAGGATAGGATAGAGGATAGGATAGGATAGAGGATAGGATAGGGGATAGGATAGGATAGAGAATAGGATAGGATAGAGGGTAGGATAGGGGATTGGATAGGATAGAGGATAGGAGACGATGGAGGATAGGATAGGATAGAGGATAGGATAGGATAGAGGATAGGATAGGATAGAGGATAGGATAGGATAGAGGATAGGATAGGATAGAGGATAGGATAGGATAGAGGATAGGATAGGATAGAGGATAGGATAGGATAGAGGATAGGATAGGATAGAGGTTAGGAGAGGATAGACGATAGGATAGAGGTTAGGAGAGGATAGACGATAGGATAGAGGATAGGATAGAGGATAGGATAGGATAGAGGATAGGATAGGGGATAGGATAGGATAGAGAATAGGATAGGATAGAGGGTAGGATAGGGGATTGGATAGGATAGAGGATACGAGACGATGGAGGATAGGATAGGATAGAGGATAGGATAGAGGATTGGATAGGATAGAGGATAGGATAGAGGATAGGATAGAGGATAGGATAGAGGATAGGATAGAGGATTGGATGGGATAGAGGATAGGATAGGATAGAGGATAGGATAGCATAGAGGATTGGATAGGATAGACGATAGGATAGGATAGAGGATAGAATAGGATAGAGGATAGGATAGAGGATAGGATAGAGGATTGGATGGGATAGAGGATATTATAATATAGAGGATATGATATGCTAGAGGATACGATATTTTAGAGGGTACGATAGGATAGAGGATCGGATAGGATAGAGGATTGGATAGGATTGAGGATAGGATAGGATAGGGGGTAGGATAGGATAGAGGATAGGATAGGATAGAGGATAGGACATAAGATGGGATAGGATAGACGATAGGATAGGATAGAGGATAGAATAGGATAGAGGATAGGATAGAGGATAGGATCGAGGATAGGATAGAGGATAGAATAGGATAGAGGATAGGATAGAGGATAGGATCGAGGATAGGATAGAGGATAGGATAGAGGATAGGATAGAGGATTGGATAGGATAGAGGATTGGATAGGATAGAGGATAGGATAGGATAGAGGATATGACAGGATAGAGGATAGGATAAGGGATAGGATAGAGGATAGGATAGAGGATAGGATAGAGGATAGGATAGGATAGCGGAGAGGATAGGATAGAGGATCGGATAGGATCGAGGATAGGATAGGATAGAGGATAGGATAGGGGATAGGATAGGATAGAGAATAGGATAGTATAGAGGGTAGGATAGGGGATTGGATAGGATAGAGGATAGGAGACGATGGAGGTTTGGATAGGATAGAGGATAGGATAGGATAGAGGATGGGATAGGATAGAGGATAGGATAGCATAGAGGATTGGATAGGATAGACGATAGGATAGGATAGAGGATAGAATAGGATAGAGGATAGGATAGAGGATAGGATAGAGGATTGGATGGGATAGAGGATAGGATAGGATAGAGGATAGGATAGCATAGAGGATTGGATAGGATTGACGATAGGATAGGATAGAGGATAGAATAGGATAGAGGATAGGATAGAGGATAGGATCGAGGATAGGATAGAGGATAGGATAGAGGATAGGATAGAGGATAGGATAGAGGATTGGATAGGATAGAGGATTGGATATGATAGAGGATAGGATAGGATAGAGGATAGGATAGGATAGAGGATAGGATAGGGGATAGGATAGGATAGGGGATAGGATAGAGGATAGGATAGAGGATAGGATAGGATAGAGGATAGGATAGGATAGCGGAGAGGATAGGATAGAGGATCGGATAGGATCGAGGATAGGATAGGATAGAGGGTAGGATAGAGGATAGGATAGATGATTGGATAGGATAGAGGATATAATAATATAGAGGATATGATATGCTAGAGGATACGATATTTTAGAGGATAGGATAGGATAGAGGATCGGATAGGATAGAGGATTGGATAGGATTGAGGATAGGATAGGATAGGGGGTAGGATAGGATAGAGGATAGGATAGGATAGAGGATAGGACATAAGATGGGATAGGATAGACGATAGGATAGGATAGAGGATAGAATAGGATAGAGGATAGGATAGAGGATAGGATCGAGGATAGGATAGAGGATAGAATAGGATAGCGGAGAGGATAGGATAGAGGATCGGATAGGATCGAGGATAGGATAGGATAGAGGATAGGATAGGATAGGATAGAGGATATTATAGGAAAGAGGATATGATATGCTAGAGGATACGATATTATAGAGGATAGGATAGGATAGAGGATAGGATAGGGGATAGGATAGAGGATAGGATAGTATAGAGGGTAGGATAGGATAGAGGATAGGATAGGATAGAGGATAGGACATAAGATTGGTTAGGATAGACGATAGGATAGGATAGAGGATAGGATAGGGGATAGGATAGGATAGAGAATAGGATAGGATAGAGGGTCGGATAGGGGATTGGATAGGATAGAGGATAGGAGACGATGGAGGTTTGGATAGGATAGAGGATAGGATAGGATCGAGGATAGGATAGGATAGAGGATAGGATAGGATAGGATAGAGGATAGGATAGGATAGGATAGGATAGAGGATAGGATAGGATAGAGGATAGGATAGGATAGAGGATAGGATAGGATAGAGGATAGGATAGGGGATAGGATAGGATAGAGAATACGATAGGATAGAGGGTAGGATAGGGGATTGGATAGGATAGAGGATAGGAGACGATGGAGGATAGGATAGGATAGAGGATAGGATAGGATAGAGGATAGGATAGGATAGAGGATAGGATAGGATAGAGGATAGGATAGGATAGAGAATAGGATAGGATAGAGGGTAGGATAGGGGATTGGATAGGATAGAGGATACGAGACGATGGAGGATAGGATAGGATAGAGGATAGGATAGAGGATTGGATAGGATAGAGGATAGGATAGAGGATAGGATAGAGGATAGGATAGAGGATAGGATAGAGGATAGGATAGAGGATTGGATGGGATAGAGGATAGGATAGGATAGAGGATAGGATAGCATAGAGGATTGGATAGGATAGACGATAGGATAGGATAGAGGATAGAATAGGATAGAGGATAGGATAGAGGATAGGATAGAGGATTGGATGGGATAGAGGATATTATAATATAGAGGATATGATATGCTAGAGGATACGATATTTTAGAGGGTACGATAGGATAGAGGATCGGATAGGATAGAGGATTGGATAGGATTGAGGATAGGATAGGATAGGGGGTAGGATAGGATAGAGGATGGGATAGGATAGAGGATAGGATAGAGGGTCGGATAGGGGATTGGATAGGATAGCGGAGAGGATAGGATAGAGGATAGGATAGGATAGAGGATAGGATAGGATAGAGGATAGGATAGGATAGAGGATAGGATAGGATAGAGGATAGGATAGGATAGAGGATAGGATAGGATAGAGGATAGGATAGGATAGGATAGAGGATAGGATAGGATAGACGATTGGATAGGATACAGGAAAGGATAGGATTGATGATAGATGATAGGATAGGATAGAGGACTGGATAGGATACAGGATAGGATAGGATAGAGGATAGGATAGGGGATTTGATAGGATAGAGGATAGGATAGGATAGAAGATAGGATAGGATAGAGGATAGGGAGAGGATAGAGTATAGGATAGGATAGAGGATAGGATAGGATAGAGGATAGGATAGGATAGTTTAGAGGATAGGATAGGATAGAGGATATGATAGGATACAGGAAAGGATAGGATTGATGATAGATGCTAGGATAGGATAGAGGATTGGATAGGATACAGGATAGGATAGGATAGAGGATAGGATAGGGGATTGGATAGGATAGAGGATATTATAGGATAGAGGATAGGATATGACAGAGTATACGATATTATAGAGGGTAGGATAGGATAGAGCATAGGATAGGGGATTGGATAGGATAGGATAGAGGATAGGATAGGACAGAGGATACGATAGGATAGAGGATAGGATAGGATAGAGGATAGGATAGGGGATTTGATAGGATAGAGGATATTATAGGATAGAGGATAGGATATGATAGAGTATACGATATTATAGATGGTAGGATAGGATAGAGCATAGGATAGGGGATTGGATAGGATAGGATAGAGGATGTGACAGGGGATAGGATAGGATAGAGGATAGGATAGGACAGAGGATAGGATAGACGAGAGGATAGGATAGAGGATTCGATAGGGGATTTGATAGGATAGAGGATAGGATAGGATAGAGGATAGGATAGAGGATAGGATAGAGGATAGTATAGAGAATAGGAACGGATAGATGATATTATAGGATAGAGTGTACGATATTATAGAGGATAGGATAGAGGATAGGATAGGATAGAGGATTGGATACGATAGAGGATAGAGGATAGGCTAGGATAGAGGATAGGATAGAGGATAGGATAGGATAGAGGACAGGATAGGATAGAGGATAGGATAGGATAGAGGATTGGATAGGATACAGGAAAGGATAGGATAGAGGATAGGATAGGATAGAGGATAGGATACACGATAGGATAGGATAGAGGATAGGATAGGATAGAGGATAGGATAGGATAGAGGATAGGATAGGATAGAGGATAGGATAGGATAGAGGATAGGATAGGATAGAGGATAGGATAGGATAGAGGATAGGATAGGATAGAGGATTTGATAGGATAGAGGATAGGATAGGATAGAAGATAGGATAGGATAGAGGATAGGATAGGATAGAGGATAGGATAGGATAGAGGATAGGATAGGATAGAAGATAGGATAGACGATAGAATAGGATAGAGGATAGGATAGGATAGAGGATAGGGTAGGGGATTTGATAGGATAGAGGATATTATAGGATAGAGGATAGGATATGATAGAGTATACGATATTATAGAGGGTAGGATAGGATAGAGCATAGGATAGGGGATTGGATAGAATAGGATAGAGGATAGGCTAGGATAGAGGATAGGATAGAGGATAGGATAGGATAGAGGATAGGATAGGATAGAGGATAGGATAGGATAGATGATAGGATAGGATAGAGGATAGGATAGGATAGAGGATAGGGTAGAGGATATGATAGAGGATAGCATAGGATAGAGGATAGGATAGGATAGAGCATAGGATAGGATAGAGGATAGGATAGGATAGAGGATACGATAGGATAGAGGATAGGATAGGATAGAGGATAGGATAGGATAGAGGATAGGATAGGATAGAGGATAGGATAGGATAGAGGATAGGATAGGATAGACGATAGGATAGACGATAGGATAGGATAGAGGATAGGATAGGATAGAGGATAGGATAGGCTAGCATAGAGGATAGGATAGGATAGAGGATAGGATAGGATAGAGGATTGGATAGGATAGAGGATAGATTATAGATAAGGATAGAGGATAGGATAGAGAATAGGTTAGGATAGAGGATAGGATAGAGGATAGCATAGGATTGAGGACAGGATAGGATAGAGGATAGGATAGGATAGAGGAATGGATAGGATACAGGAAAGGATAGGATTGAGGATAGATGATAGGATAGGATAGAAGATAGGTTAGGATAGAGGATAAGATAGGATAGAGGATAGGATAGGGGATTTGATAGGATAGAGGATAGGATAGGATAGAAGATAGGATAGGATAGAGGATAGGATAGGATAGAGGATAGGATAGGATAGAGGATAGGATAGGATAGAAGATAGGATAGACGATAGGATAGGATAGAGGATAGGATAGGATAGAGGATAGGGTAGGGGATTTGATAGGATAGAGGATATTGTAGGATAGAGGATAGGATATGATAGAGTATACGATATTATAGAGGGTAGGATAGGATAGAGCATAGGATAGGGGATTGGATAGAATAGGATAGAGGATAGGCTAGGATAGAGGATAGGATAGAGGATAGGATAGGATAGACGATAGGATAGACGATAGGATAGGATAGAGGATAGGATAGGATAGAGGATAGGATAGGATAGAGGATAGGATAGGCTAGGATAGAGGATAGGATAGGATAAAGGATAGGATAGGATAGAGGATTGGATAGGATAGAGGATAGATGAGAGATAAGGATAGAGGATAGGATAGAGAATAGGTTAGGATAGAGGATAGGATAGAGGATAGCATAGGATTGAGGACAGGATAGGATAGAGGATAGGATAGGATAGAGGATTGGATAGGATACAGGAAAGGATAGGATTGAGGATAGATGATAGGATAGGATAGAGGACTGGATAGGATACAGGATAGGATAGAGGATAGGATAGGGGATTTGATAGGATAGAGGATAGGATAGGATAGAAGATAGGATAGGATAGAGGATAGGATAGGATAGAGTGTAGGATAGGATAGAGGATAGGATAGGATAGAGGATAGGATAGGATAGTTTAGAGGATAGGATAGGATAGAGGATAGGATAGGATAGAGGATAAGATAGGATAGAGGATAGGATAGGGGATTTGATAGGATAGAGGATAGGATAGGATAGAAGATAGGATAGGATAGAGGATAGGATAGGATAGAGGATAGGATAGGATAGAGGATACGATAGGATAGAAGATAGGATAGACGATAGGATAGGATAGAGGATAGGATAGGATAGAGGATAGGGTAGGGGATTTGATAGGATAGAGGATATTATAGGATAGAGGATAGGATATGATAGATTATACGATATTATAGAGGGTAGGATAGGATAGAGCATAGGATAGGGGATTGGATAGAATAGGATAGAGGATAGGCTAGGATAGAGGATAGGATAGAGGATAGGATAGGATAGAGGATAGGATAGGATAGAGGATAGGATAGGATAGAGGATAGGATAGGATAGAGGATAGGATAGGATAGAGGATAGGATAGGATAGAGGATAGGATAGGATAGAGGATAGGATAGGATAGAGGATAGGATAGGATAGAGGATAGGATAGGATAGAGGATAGGATAGGATAGAGGATAGGATAGACGATAGGATAGGATAGAGGATAGGATAGGATAGAGGATAGGATAGGATAGAGGATAGGATAGGATAGAGGATAGGATAGGATATAGGATAGGATAGGATAGAGGATAGGATAGGATAGAGGATAGGATAGGATAGGATAGAGGATAGGATAGGATAGACGATTGGATAGGATACAGGAAAGGATAGGATTGATGATAGATGATAGGATAGGATAGAGGACTGGATAGGATACAGGATAGAATAGGATAGAGGATAGGATAGGGGATTTGATAGGATAGAGGATAGGATAGGATAGAAGATAGGATAGGATAGAGGATAGGATAGGATAGAGTATAGGATAGGATAGAGGATAGGATAGAAGATAGGATAGGATAGAGGATAGGATAGGATAGAGGATAGGATAGGATAGAGGATAGGATAGGATAGAGGATAGGATAGGGTAGAGGATTGGATAGAGGATAGGATAGGATAGAGGATATTATAGGATAGAGGATATGATAGGATAGAGGATAGGATAGGATAGAGGATAGGATAGGGGATTTGATAGGATAGAGGATAGGATAGGATAGAAGATAGGATAGGATAGAGGATAGGATAGGATAGATGATAGGATAGGATAGAGGATAGGATAGACGATAGGATAGACGATAGGATAGGACAGAGGATAGGATAGTACAGAGGATAGGATAGGGGATTTGATAGGATACAGGACAGGATAGAATAGAGGATAGGATAGGATAGAGGATTGGATAGAGGATAGGATAGGATAGAGGATATTATAGGATAGAGGATATGATAGGATAGAGGATAGGCTAGGATAGAGGATTGGATCGGATAGAGTATAGATGATAGGATAGGATAGAGGATTGGATAGGATACAGGATAGGATAGGATAGAGGATAGGATAGGGGATTTGATAGGATAGAGGATAGGATAGGATAGAAGATAGGATAGGATAGAGGACAGGATAGGATAGAGGATAGGATAGGATAGAGGATTGGATAGGATACAGGAAAGGATAGGATTGAGGATAGATGATAGGATATGATAGAGGATAGGATAGGATAGAGGATAGGATAGGAAAGAGGATAGGATAGGATAGAGGATAGGATAGGATAGAGGATAGGATAGACGATAGGATAGGATAGAGGATAGGATAGGATAGAGGATAGGATAGGATAGAGGATAGGATAGGATAGAGGATAGGATAGACGATAGGATAGGATAGAGGATAGGATAGGATAGAGGATAGGATAGGGGATTTGATAGGATAGAGGATAGGATAGGACAGAAGATAGGATAGGATAGAGGATAGGATAGAGGATTGGATAGAGGATAGGATAGGATAGAGGATATTATAGGATAGAGGATATGATCTGATAGAGGATAGGATAGGATAGAAGATAGGATAGGATAGAGCATAGGATAGGATAGGATAGAGGATAGGATAGGATAGAGGATAGGATAGGATAGAGGATAGGATAGGATAGAGGATAGGATAGACGATAGGATAGAATAGAGGATAGGATAGGATAGAGGATAGGATAGAGGATAGGATAGGATAGAGAATAGGATAGTATAGAGGATAGGATATGATAGAGGGTAGGATAGGATAGAGCATAGGATAGGATAGAGGATAGGATAGACGATAGGATAGGATAGAGGATAGGATAGGATAGAGGATAGGATAGGGGATTTGATAGGATAGAGGATATGATAGGGGTTTGATAGGATAGAGGATAGGATAGGGGATTTGATAGGATAGAGGATAGGATAGGATAGAGGATAGGATAGGATAGAGGATAGGATAGGGGATTTGATAGGATAGAGGATAGGATAGGATAGAAGATGGGATAGGATAGAGGATAGGATAGGATAGAGGATAGGATAGGATAGAGGATAGGATAGGATAGAGGATAGGATAGACGACAGGATAGGATAGAGGATAGGATAGACGATAGGATAGGATAGAGGATAGGATAGACGACAGGATAGGATAGACGATAGGATAGGATAGAGGATAGAGGATAGGATAGGGGATAGGATAGGATAGAGAATAGGATAGGATAGAGGGTCGGATAGGGGATTGGATAGGATAGAGGATAGGAGACGATGGAGGTTTGGATAGGATAGAGGATAGGATAGGATCGAGGATAGGATAGGATAGAGGATAGGATAGGATAGGATAGAGGATAGGATAGGATAGGATAGGATAGAGGATAGGATAGGATAGAGGATAGGATAGGATAGAGGATAGGATAGGATAGGATAGGATAGAGGATAGGATAGGATAGAGAATACGATAGGATAGAGGGTAGGATAGGGGATTGGATAGGATAGAGGATAGGAGACGATGGAGGATAGGATAGGATAGAGGATAGGATAGAGGATTGGATAGGATAGAGGATAGGATAGAGGATAGGATAGAGGATAGGATAGAGGATAGGATAGAGGATAGGATAGAGGATTGGATGGGATAGAGGATAGGATAGGATAGAGGATAGGATAGCATAGAGGATTGGATAGGATAGACGATAGGATAGGATAGAGGATAGAATAGGATAGAGGATAGGATAGAGGATAGGATAGAGGATTGGATGGGATAGAGGATATTATAATATAGAGGATATGATATGCTAGAGGATACGATATTTTAGAGGGTACGATAGGATAGAGGATCGGATAGGATAGAGGATTGGATAGGATTGAGGATAGGATAGGATAGGGGGTAGGATAGGATAGAGGATAGGATAGGATAGAGGATAGGACATAAGATGGGATAGGATAGACGATAGGATAGGATAGAGGATAGAATAGGATAGAGGATAGGATAGAGGATAGGATCGAGGATAGGATAGAGGATAGAATAGGATAGAGGATAGGATAGAGGATAGGATCGAGGATAGGATAGAGGATAGGATAGAGGATAGGATAGAGGATTGGATAGGATAGAGGATTGGATAGGATAGAGGATAGGATAGGATAGAGGATATGACAGGATAGAGGATAGGATAAGGGATAGGATAGAGGATAGGATAGGGGATAGGATAGGATAGAGAATAGGATAGTATAGAGGGTAGGATAGGGGATTGGATAGGATAGAGGATAGGAGACGATGGAGGTTTGGATAGGATAGAGGATAGGATAGGATAGAGGATGGGATAGGATAGAGGATAGGATAGCATAGAGGATTGGATAGGATAGACGATAGGATAGGATAGAGGATAGAATAGGATAGAGGATAGGATAGAGGATAGGATAGAGGATTGGATGGGATAGAGGATATTATAGGATAGTGGATATGATATGCTAGAGGATACGATATTTTAGAGGATAGGATAGGATAGAGGATCGGATATTATAGAGGATTGGATAGGATAGAGGATAGGATAGGATAGAGGATAGGATAGGATAGAGGATAGGATAGGGGATAGGATAGAGGATAGGATAGAGGATAGGATAGGATAGAGGATAGGATAGGATAGAGGATAGGATAGGATAGAGGATAGAATAGGATAGCGGAAGGATAGGATAGAGGATCGGATAGGATCGAGGATAGGATAGGATAGAGGATAGGATAGGATAGGATAGAGGATAGGATAGGATAGGATAGGATAGAGGATAGGATAGGATAGAGGATAGGATAGGATAGGATAGGAAAGAGGATAGGATAGGATAGAGGATAGGATAGGATAGAGGATAGGATAGGATAGAGGATAGGATAGGGGATAGGATAGGATAGAGAATACGATAGGATAGAGGGTAGGATAGGGGATTGGATAGGATAGAGGATAGGAGACGATGGAGGATAGGATAGGATAGAGGATAGGATAGGATAGAGGATAGGATAGGATAGAGGATAGGATAGGATAGAGGATAGGATAGGATAGAGGATAGGATAGGATAGAGGATAGGATAGGATAGAGGATAGGATAGGATAGAGGATAGGATAGGATAGAGGATAGGATAGGATAGAGGTTAGGAGAGGATAGACGATAGGATAGAGGTTAGGAGAGGATAGACGATAGGATTGAGGATAGGATAGAGGATAGGATAGGATAGAGGATAGGATAGGGGATAGGATAGGATAGAGAATAGGATAGGATAGAGGGTAGGATAGGGGATTGGATAGGATAGAGGATACGAGACGATGGAGGATAGGATAGGATAGAGGATAGGATAGAGGATTGGATAGGATAGAGGATAGGATAGAGGATAGGATAGAGGATAGGATAGAGGATAGGATAGAGGATAGGATAGAGGATTGGATGGGATAGAGGATAGGATAGGATAGAGGATAGGATAGCATAGAGGATTGGATAGGATAGACGATAGGATAGGATAGAGGATAGAATAGGATAGAGGATAGGATAGAGGATAGGATAGAGGATTGGATGGGATAGAGGATATTATAATATAGAGGATATGATATGCTAGAGGATACGATATTTTAGAGGGTACGATAGGATAGAGGATCGGATAGGATAGAGGATTGGATAGGATTGAGGATAGGATAGGATAGGGGGTAGGATAGGATAGAGGATAGGATAGGATAGAGGATAGGACATAAGATGGGATAGGATAGACGATAGGATAGGATAGAGGATAGAATAGGATAGAGGATAGGATAGAGGATAGGATCGAGGATAGGATAGAGGATAGGATAGAGGATAGGATAGAGGATTGGATAGGATAGAGGATTGGATAGGATAGAGGATAGGATAGGATAGAGGATATGACAGGATAGAGGATAGGATAAGGGATAGGATAGAGGATAGGATAGGGGATAGGATAGGATAGAGAATAGGATAGTATAGAGGGTAGGATAGGGGATTGGATAGGATAGAGGATAGGAGACGATGGAGGTTTGGATAGGATAGAGGATAGGATAGGATAGAGGATGGGATAGGATAGAGGATAGGATAGCATAGAGGATTGGATAGGATAGACGATAGGATAGGATAGAGGATAGAATAGGATAGAGGATAGGATAGAGGATAGGATAGAGGATTGGATGGGATAGAGGATAGGATAGGATAGAGGATAGGATTGCATAGAGGATTGGATAGGATAGACGATAGGATAGGATAGAGGATAGAATAGGATAGAGGATAGGATAGAGGATAGGATAGAGGATTGGATGGGATAGAGGATATTATAGGATAGTGGATATGATATGCTAGAGGATACGATATTTTAGAGGATAGGATAGGATAGAGGATCGGATATTATAGAGGATTGGATAGGATAGAGGATAGGATAGGATAGAGGATAGGATAGGATAGAGGATAGGATAGGGGATAGGATAGAGGATAGGATAGAGGATAGGATAGGATAGAGGATAGGATAGGATAGAGGATAGGATAGGATAGAGGATAGAATAGGATAGCGGAAGGATAGGATAGAGGATCGGATAGGATCGAGGATAGGATAGGATAGAGGATAGGATAGGATAGGATAGAGGATAGGATAGGATAGGATAGGATAGAGGATAGGATAGGATAGAGGATAGGATAGGATAGAGGATAGGATAGGATAGAGGATAGGATAGGGGATAGGATAGGATAGAGAATAGGATAGGATAGAGGGTAGGATAGGGGATTGGATAGGATAGAGGATAGGAGACGATGGAGGATAGGATAGGATAGAGGATAGGATAGGATAGATGATAGGATAGGATAGAGGATAGGATAGGATAGAGGATTGGATAGGATAGAGGATAGGATAGGATAGAGGATATGACAGGATAGAGGATAGGATAGGGGATAGGATAGAGGATAGGATAGAGGATAGGATAGGATAGCGGAGAGGATAGGATAGAGGATCGGATAGGATCGAGGATAGGATAGGATAGAGGATAGGATAGGGGATAGGATAGGATAGAGAATAGGATAGTATAGAGGGTAGGATAGGGGATTGGATAGGATAGAGGATAGGAGACGATGGAGGTTTGGATAGGATAGAGGATAGGATAGGATAGCGGAGAGGATAGGATAGAGGATCGGATAGGATCGAGGATAGGATAGGATAGAGGGTAGGATAGGGGATTGGATAGGATAGAGGATAGGAGACGATGGAGGTTTGGATAGGGTAGAGGATAGGATAGGATAGAGGATAGGATAGGATAGAGGATAGGATAGCATAGAGGATTGGATAGGATAGACGATAGGATAGGACAGAGGATAGAATAGGATAGAGGATAGGATAGAGGATAGGATAGAGGATTGGATAGGATAGAGGATATTATAATATAGAGGATATGATATGCTAGAGGATACGATATTTTAGAGGGTAGAATAGGATAGAGGATCGGATAGGATAGAGGATTGGATAGGATTGAGGATAGGATAGGATAGGGGGTAGGATAGGATAGAGGATAGGATAGGATAGAGGATAGGACATAAGATGGGATAGGATAGACGATAGGATAGGATAGAGGATAGAATAGGATAGAGGATAGGATAGAGGATAGGATCGAGGATAGGATAGAGGATAGAATAGGATAGAGGATAGGATAGAGGATAGGATCGAGGATAGGATAGAGGATAGGATCGAGGGTAGGATAGAGGATAGGATAGAGGATAGGATAGAGGATAGGATAGAGGATTGGATAGGATAGAGGATTGGATATGATAGAGGATAGGATAGGATAGAGGATAGGATAGGATAGAGGATAGGATAGGGGATAGGATAGGATAGGGGATAGGATAGAGGATAGGATAGAGGATAGGATAGGATAGAGGATAGGATAGGATAGCGGAGAGGATAGGATAGAGGATCGGATAGGATCGAGGATAGGATAGGATAGAGGGTAGGATAGAGGATAGGATAGATGATTGGATAGGATAGAGGATATAATAATATAGAGGATATGATATGCTAGAGGATACGATATTTTAGATGATAGGATAGGATAGAGGATCGGATAGGATAGAGGATTGGATAGGATTGAGGATAGGATAGGATAGGGGGTAGGATAGGATAGAGGATAGGATAGGATAGAGGATAGGACATAAGATGGGATAGGATAGACGATAGGATAGGATAGAGGATAGAATAGGATAGAGGATAGGATAGAGGATAGGATCGAGGATAGGATAGAGGATAGAATAGGATAGCGGAGAGGATAGGATAGAGGATCGGATAGGATCGAGGATAGGATAGGATAGAGGATAGGATAGGATAGGATAGAGGATATTATAGGAAAGAGGATATGATATGCTAGAGGATACGATATTATAGAGGATAGGATAGGATAGAGGATAGGATAGGGGATAGGATAGAGGATAGGATAGTATAGAGGGTAGGATAGGATAGAGGATAGGATAGGATAGAGGATAGGACATAAGATTGGTTAGGATAGACGATCGGATAGGATAGAGGATAGGATAGGGGATAGGATAGGATAGAGAATAGGATAGGATAGAGGGTCGGATAGGGGATTGGATAGGATAGAGGATAGGAGACGATGGAGGTTTGGATAGGATAGAGGATAGGATAGGATCGAGGATAGGATAGGATAGAGGATAGGATAGGATAGGATAGAGGATAGGATAGGATAGGATAGGATAGAGGATAGGATAGGATAGAGGATAGGATAGGATAGAGGATAGGACAGGATAGAGGATAGGATAGGGGATAGGATAGGATAGAGAATAGGATAGGATAGAGGGTAGGATAGGGGATTGGATAGGATAGAGGATAGGAGACGATGGAGGATAGGATAGGATAGAGGATAGGATAGGATAGAGGATAGGATAGGATAGAGGATAGGATAGGATAGAGGATAGGATAGGATAGAGGATAGGATAGGATAGAGGATAGGATAGGATAGAGGATAGGATAGGATAGAGGTTAGGAGAGGATAGACGATAGGATAGAGGATAGGATAGAGGATAGGATAGGATAGAGGATAGGATAGGGGATAGGATAGGATAGAGAATAGGATAGGATAGAGGGTAGGATAGGGGATTGGATAGGATAGAGGATACGAGACGATGGAGGATAGGATAGGATAGAGGATAGGATAGAGGATTGGATAGGATAGAGGATAGGATAGAGGATAGGATAGAGGATAGGATAGAGGATAGGATAGAGGATAGGATAGAGGATTGGATGGGATAGAGGATAGGATAGGATAGAGGATAGGATAGCATAGAGGATTGGATAGGATAGACCATAGGATAGGATAGAGGATAGAATAGGATAGAGGATAGGATAGAGGATAGGATAGAGGATTGGATGGGATAGAGGATATTATAATATAGAGGATATGATATGCTAGAGGATACGATATTTTAGAGGGTACGATAGGATAGAGGATCGGATAGGATAGAGGATTGGATAGGATTGAGGATAGGATAGGATAGGGGGTAGGATAGGATAGAGGATAGGATAGGATAGAGGATAGGATAGAGGATAGGATCGAGGATAGGATAGAGGATAGGATAGAGGATAGGATAGAGGATTGGATAGGATAGAGGATTGGATAGGATAGAGGATAGGATAGGATAGAGGATATGACAGGATAGAGGATAGGATAAGGGATAGGATAGAGGATAGGATAGAGGATAGGATAGGATAGCGGAGAGGATAGGATAGAGGATCGGATAGGATCGAGGATAGGATAGGATAGAGGATAGGATAGGGGATAGGATAGGATAGAGAATAGGATAGTATAGAGGGTAGGATAGGGGATTGGATAGGATAGAGGATAGGAGACGATGGAGGTTTGGATAGGATAGAGGATAGGATAGGATAGCGGAGAGGATAGGATAGAGGATCGGATAGGATCGAGGATAGGATAGGATAGAGGGTAGGATAGGGGATTGGATAGGATAGAGGATAGGAGACGATGGAGGTTTGGATAGGGTAGAGGATAGGATAGGATAGAGGATAGGATAGGATAGAGGATAGGATAGCATAGAGGATTGGATAGGATAGACGATTGGATAGGACAGAGGATAGAATAGGATAGAGGATAGGATAGAGGATAGGATAGAGGATTGGATAGGATAGAGGATATTATAATATAGAGGATATGATATGCTAGAGGATACGATATTTTAGAGGGTAGAATAGGATAGAGGATCGGATAGGATAGAGGATTGGATAGGATTGAGGATAGGATAGGATAGGGGGTAGGATAGGATAGAGGATAGGATAGGATAGAGGATAGGACATAAGATGGGATAGGATAGACGATAGGATAGGATAGAGGATAGAATAGGATAGAGGATAGGATAGAGGATAGGATAGAGGATAGGATCGAGGATAGGATAGAGGATAGAATAGGATAGAGGATAGGATAGAGGATAGGATCGAGGATAGGATAGAGGATAGGATAGAGGATAGGATAGAGGATAGGATAGAGGATTGGATAGGATAGAGGATTGGATAGGATAGAGGATAGGATAGGATAGAGGATAGGATAGGATAGAGGATAGGATAGGGGATAGGATAGGATAGGGGATAGGATAGAGGATAGGATAGAGGATAGGATAGGATAGAGGATAGGATAGGATAGCGGAGAGCATAGGATAGAGGATCGGATAGGATCGAGGATAGGATAGGATAGAGGGTAGGATAGGGGATTGGATAGGATAGAGGATAGGAGACGATGGAGGTTTGGATAGGGTAGAGGATAGGATAGGATAGAGGATAGGACAGGATAGAGGATAGGATAGCATAGAGGATTGGATAGGATAGACGATAGGATAGGAGAGAGGATAGAATAGGATAGAGGATAGGATAGAGGATAGGATAGATGATTGGATAGGATAGAGGATATAATAATATAGAGGATATGATATGCTAGAGGATACGATATTTTAGAGGATAGGATAGGATAGAGGATCGGATAGGATAGAGGATTGGATAGGATTGAGGATAGGATAGGATAGGGGGTAGGATAGGATAGAGTATAGGATAGGATAGAGGATAGGACATAAGATGGGATAGGATAGACGATAGGATAGGATAGAGGATAGAATAGGATAGAGGATAGGATAGAGGATAGGATCGAGGATAGGATAGAGGATAGAATAGGATAGCGGAGAGGATAGGATAGAGGATCGGATAGGATCGAGGATAGGATAGGATAGAGGATAGGATAGGATAGGATAGAGGATATTATAGGAAAGAGGATATGATATGCTAGAGGATACGATATTATAGAGGATAGGATAGGATAGAGGATAGGATAGGGGATAGGATAGAGGATAGGATAGTATAGAGGGTAGGATAGGATAGAGGATAGGATAGGATAGAGGATAGGACATAAGATTGGTTAGGATAGACGATAGGATAGGATAGAGGATAGGATAGGGGATAGGATAGGATAGAGAATAGGATAGGATAGAGGGTCGGATAGGGGATTGGATAGGATAGAGGATAGGAGACGATGGAGGTTTGGATAGGATAGAGGATAGGATAGGATAGGGTAGAGGATAGGATAGGATAGAGGATAGGATAGCATAGAGGATTGGATAGGATAGACGATAGGATAGGATAGAGGATAGAATAGGATAGAGGATAGGATAGAGGATTGGATAGGATAGAGGATATTATAGGAAAGAGGATATGATATGCTAGAGGATACGATATTATAGAGGATAGGATAGGATAGAGGATAGGATAGGGGATAGGATAGAGGATAGGATAGGATAGAGGATAGGATAGAGGATAGGATAGGATAGAGGATAGGATAGGATAGCGGAGGGGATAGGATAGGATAGAGGATAGGATAGGATAGGATAGGGGATAGGATAGGATAGAGGATATGATAGGATAGAGGATTGGATAGGATAGAGGATAGGATAGGATAGAGGATAGGATAGGATAGAGGATAGGATAGGGGATAGGATAGAGGATAGGATAGAGGATAGGATAGGATAGAGGATAGGATAGGATAGCGGAGAGGATAGGATAGAGGATCGGATAGGATCGAGGATAGGATAGGATAGAGGGTAGGATAGGGGATTGGATAGGATAGAGGATAGGAGACGATGGAGGTTTGGATAGGGTAGAGGATAGGATAGGATAGAGGATAGGATAGGATAGAGGATAGGATAGCATAGAGGATTGGATAGGATAGACGATAGGATAGGACAGAGGATAGAATAGGATAGAGGATAGGATAGAGGATAGGATAGAGGATTGGATAGGATAGAGGATATTATAATATAGAGGATATGATATGCTAGAGGATACGATATTTTAGAGGGTAGGATAGGATAGAGGATCGGATAGGATAGAGGATTGGATAGGATAGAGGATTGGATAGGATTGAGGATAGGATAGGATAGGGGGTAGGATAGGATAGAGGATAGAATAGGATAGAGGATAGGATAGAGGATAGGATCGAGGATAGGATAGAGGATAGAATAGGATAGAGGATAGGATAGAGGATAGGATCGAGGATAGGATAGAGGATAGAATAGGATAGAGGATAGGATAGAGGATAGGATCGAGGATAGGATAGAGGATAGAATAGGATAGAGGATAGGATAGAGGATAGGATCGAGGATAGGATAGAGGATAGGATAGAGGATAGGATAGAGGATTGGATAGGATAGAGGATAGGATAGGATAGAGGATATGACAGGATAGAGGATAGGATAAGGGATAGGATAGAGGATAGGATAGAGGATAGGATAGGATAGCGGAGAGGATAGGATAGAGGATCGGATAGGATCGAGGATAGGATAGGATAGAGGATAGGATAGGGGATAGGATAGGATAGAGAATAGGATAGTATAGAGGGTAGGATAGGGGATTGGATAGGATAGAGGATAGGAGACGATGGAGGTTTGGATAGGATAGAGGATAGGATAGGATAGAGGATGGGATAGGATAGAGGATAGGATAGCATAGAGGATTGGATAGGATAGACGATAGGATAGGATAGAGGATAGAATAGGATAGAGGATAGGATAGAGGATAGGATAGAGGATTGGATGGGATAGAGGATAGGATAGGATAGAGGATAGGATAGCATAGAGGATTGGATAGGATAGACGATAGGATAGGATAGAGGATAGAATAGGATAGAGGATAGGATAGAGGATAGGATAGAGGATTGGATGGGATAGAGGATATTATAGGATAGTGGATATGATATGCTAGAGGATACGATATTTTAGAGGATAGGATAGGATAGAGGATCGGATATTATAGAGGATTGGATAGGATAGAGGATAGGATAGGATAGAGGATAGGATAGGATAGAGGATAGGATAGGGGATAGGATAGAGGATAGGATAGAGGATAGGATAGGATAGAGGATAGGATAGGATAGAGGATAGGATAGGATAGAGGATAGAATAGGATAGCGGAAGGATAGGATAGAGGATCGGATAGGATCGAGGATAGGATAGGATAGAGGATAGGATAGGATAGGATAGAGGATAGGATAGGATAGGATAGGATAGAGGATAGGATAGGATAGAGGATAGGATAGGGGATAGGATAGGATAGAGAATAGGATAGGATAGAGGGTAGGATAGGGGATTGGATAGGATAGAGGATAGGAGACGATGGAGGATAGGATAGGATAGAGGATAGGATAGGATAGAGGATAGGATAGGATAGAGGATAGGATAGGATAGAGGATAGGATAGGATAGAGGATAGGATAGGATAGAGGATAGGATAGGATAGAGGTTAGGAGAGGATAGACGATAGGATAGAGGTTAGGAGAGGATAGACGATAGGATAGAGGATAGGATAGAGGATAGGATAGGATAGAGGATAGGATAGGGGATAGGATAGGATAGAGAATAGGATAGGATAGAGGGTAGGATAGGGGATTGGATAGGATAGAGGATACGAGACGATGGAGGATAGGATAGGATAGAGGATAGGATAGAGGATAGGATAGAGGATAGGATAGAGGATAGGATGGAGGATTGGATGGGATAGAGGATAGGATAGGATAGAGGATAGGATAGCATAGAGGATTGGATAGGATAGACGATAGGATAGGATAGAGGATAGAATAGGATAGAGGATAGGATAGAGGATAGGATAGAGGATTGGATGGGATAGAGGATATTATAGGATAGTGGATATGATATGCTAGAGGATACGATATTTTAGAGGATAGGATAGGATAGAGGATCGGATATTATAGAGGATTGGATAGGATAGAGGATAGGATAGGATAGAGGATAGGATAGGATAGAGGATAGGATAGGGGATAGGATAGAGGATAGGATAGAGGATAGGATAGGATAGAGGATAGGATAGGATAGAGGATAGGATAGGATAGAGGATAGAATAGGATAGCGGAAGGATAGGATAGAGGATCGGATAGGATCGAGGATAGGATAGGATAGAGGATAGGATAGGATAGGATAGAGGATAGGATAGGATAGGATAGGATAGAGGATAGGATAGGATAGAGGATAGGATAGGATAGAGGATAGGATAGGATAGAGGATAGGATAGGATAGAGGATAGGATAGGGGATAGGATAGGATAGAGAATAGGATAGGATAGAGGGTAGGATAGGGGATTGGATAGGATAGAGGATAGGAGACGATGGAGGATAGGATAGGATAGAGGATAGGATAGGATAGAGGATAGGATAGGATAGAGGATAGGATAGGATAGAGGATAGGATAGGATAGAGGATAGGATAGGATAGAGGATAGGATAGGATAGAGGATAGGATAGGATAGAGGTTAGGAGAGGATAGACGATAGGATAGAGGTTAGGAGAGGATAGACGATAGGATAGAGGATAGGATAGAGGATAGGATAGGATAGAGGATAGGATAGGGGATAGGATAGGATAGAGAATAGGATAGGATAGAGGGTAGGATAGGGGATTGGATAGGATAGAGGATACGAGACGATGTAGGATAGGATAGGATAGAGGATAGGATAGAGGATTGGATAGGATAGAGGATAGGATAGAGGATAGGATAGAGGATAGGATAGAGGATAGGATAGAGGATTGGATGGGATAGAGGATATTATAGGATAGTGGATATGATATGTTAGAGGATACGATATTTTAGAGGATAGGATAGGATAGAGGATCGGATATTATAGAGGATTGGATAGGATAGAGGATAGGATAGGGGATAGGATAGAGGATAGGATAGAGGATAGGATAGGATAGAGGATAGGATAGGATAGAGGATAGGATAGGATAGAGGATAGAATAGGATAGCGGAAGGATAGGATAGAGGATCGGATAGGATCGAGGATAGGATAGGATAGAGGATAGGATAGGATAGGATAGGATAGAGGATAGGATAGGATAGAGGATAGGATAGGATAGAGGATAGGATAGGATAGAGGATAGGATAGGATAGAGGATAGGATAGGGGATAGGATAGGATAGAGAATAGGATAGGATAGAGGGTAGGATAGGGGATTGGATAGGATAGAGGATAGGAGACGATGGAGGATAGGATAGGATAGAGGATAGGATAGGATAGAGGATAGGATAGGATAGAGGATAGGATAGGATAGAGGATAGGATAGGATAGAGGATATGATAGGATAGAGGTTAGGAGAGGATAGACGATAGGATAGAGGTTAGGAGAGGATAGACGATAGGATAGAGGATAGGATAGAGGATAGGATAGGATAGAGGATAGGATAGGGGATAGGATAGGATAGAGAATAGGATAGGATAGAGGGTAGGATAGGGGATTGGATAGGATAGACGATACGAGACGATGTAGGATAGGATAGGATAGAGGATAGGATAGAGGATTGGATAGGATAGAGGATAGGATAGAGGATAGGATAGAGGATAGGATAGAGGATAGGATAGAGGATAGGATAGAGGATTGGATGGGATAGAGGATAGGATAGGATAGAGGATAGGATAGCATAGAGGATTGGATAGGATAGACGATAGGATAGGATAGAGGATAGAATAGGATAGAGGATAGGATAGAGGATAGGATAGAGGATTGGATGGGATAGAGGATATTATAGGATAGTGGATATGATATGTTAGAGGATACGATATTTTAGAGGATAGGATAGGATAGAGGATCGGATATTATAGAGGATTGGATAGGATAGAGGATAGGATAGGATAGAGGATAGGATAGAGGATAGGATAGGATAGAGGATAGGATAGGATAGAGGATAGGATAGGATAGAGGATAGAATAGGATAGCGGAAGGATAGGATAGAGGATCGGATAGGATCGAGGATAGGATAGGATAGAGGATAGGATAGGATAGGATAGGATAGAGGATAGGATAGGATAGAGGATAGGATAGGATAGAGGATAGGATAGGATAGAGGATAGGATAGGATAGAGGATAGGATAGGGGATAGGATAGGATAGAGAATAGGATAGGATAGAGGGTAGGATAGGGGATTGGATAGGATAGAGGATAGGAGACGATGGAGGATAGGATAGGATAGAGGATAGGATAGGATAGAGGATAGGATAGGATAGAGGATAGGATAGGATAGAGGATAGGATAGGATAGAGGATAGGATAGGATAGAGGTTAGGAGAGGATAGACGATAGGATAGAGGATAGGATAGAGGATAGGATAGGATAGAGGATAGGATAGGGGATAGGATAGGATAGAGAATAGGATAGGATAGAGGGTAGGATAGGGGATTGGATAGGATAGAGGATACGAGACGATGGAGGATAGGATAGGATAGAGGATAGGATAGAGGATTGGATAGGATAGAGGATAGGATAGAGGATAGGATAGAGGATAGGATAGAGGATAGGATAGAGGATAGGTTAGTGGATAGGATAGAGGATTGGATAGGATAGAGGATATTATAGGAAAGAGGATATGATATGCTAGAGGATACGATATTATAGAGGATAGGATAGGATAGAGGATCGGATAGGATAGAGGATTGAATAGGATAGAGGACCGGATAGGATAGAGGATAGGATAGGATAGAGGATAGGATAGGGGATAGGATAGAGGATAGGATAGAGGATAGGATAGGATAGAGGATAGGATAGGGGATTGGATAGGATAGAGGATAGGATAGGATAGAGGGTAGGATAGGGGATAGGATAGGATAGAGAATAGGATAGGATAGAGTGTAGGATAGGGGATTGGATAGGATAGAGGATAGGAGACGATGGAGGATAGGATAGGATAGAGTATAGAATAGGATTGAGGATAGGGTCGGATGGCTGATAGGATAGGATAGAGGATAGGATAGGATAGAGAATAGGATAGGATAGAGGATAGGATAGGATAGAGGATAGGATAAGATAGCGGAGAGGATAGGATAGAGGATAGGATAGGATAGGATAGAGGATAGGATAGGATAGGATAGAGGATAGGATAGGAAAGAGGATAGGATAGGATAGAGGATAGGACATATGATTGGATAGGATAGACGATAGGATAGGATAGAGGATAGAATAGGATAGAGGATAGGATAGAGGATAGGATAGAGGATAGGATAGAGGATAGGATAGAGGATAGGATAGTGGATAGGATAGAGGATTGGATAGGATAGAGGATATTTAAGGAAAGAGGATATGATATGCTAGAGGATACGATATTATAGAGGATAGGATAGGATAGAGGTTCGGATAGGATAGAGGATAGGATAGGATAGGATTGAGGATAGGATAGGATAGGGGATAGGATAGGATAGAAGATAGGATAGGATAGAGGATAGGATAGGATAGGATAGAGGATAGGATAGGGGATTGGATAGTATAAAGGATAGGAGAGGATAGAGGATAGGATAGGATTGAGGATAGGATAGGATAGCGGATAGGATAGGATAGAGGATAGGATAGGATAGAGTATATTATAGGAAAGAGGATATGATATGCTAGAGGATACGATATTATAGAGGATACGATATTATAGAGGATTGGATAGGATAGAGGATCGGATAGGATAGAGGATAGGATGGGATAGAGGGTAGGATTGGATAGAGGAGAGGATAGGATAGAGGATAGGATAGGATAGGGGATAGGATAGGATAGAGGATATGATAGGATAGAGGATAGGATAGGATAGAGGATAGGATATGATAGAGGATAGGACATAGGATTGGATAGGATAGACGACAGGATAGGATAGAGGATAGGATAGTGGATTGGATAGGATGGAGGATTGGATAGGATAGAGGATAGGATAGGATAGAGGATAGGATAGTATAGAGGATAGGATAGGATAGGATAGGATAGAGGATAGGATAGGATATAGGATAGGATAGGATTGAGGATAGGATAGGATAGAGGATAGAGGATAGGAAAGAATAGAGGATTGGATAGGATAGACGATAGGATAGGATAGAGGATAGAATAGGATAGAGGATAGGATAGCGGATTGGATAGGATAGAGGATATTATAGGAAAGAGGATATGATATGCTAGAGGATACGATATTATAGAGGATAGGATAGGGGATTGGGTAGGATAGAGGATAGGATAGGATAGAGGATAGGATAGGATTGAGGACAGGATAGGATAGAGGATAGGATAGTATAGAGGATAGGATAGGATAGAGGATAGGATAGGATAGAGGATAGGATAGGATAGAGGATAGGATAGGATAGAGGATAGGATAGGATAGAGGATAGGATAGGATAGGATAGAGGATAGGATAGGATAGAGGATAGGATAGGGGATTTTATAGGATAGAGGATAGGATAGGATAGAGGATAGGATAGGATTGAGGATAGGATAGGATAGAGGATAGGATAGGATAGAGGATAGGATAGGATAGAGGATAGGATAGGATAGAGGATAGGAAAGGATAGAGGATAGGATAGGATAGTGGATAATACAGGATAGAGCAGACGATAGCGGATAGGATAGGATAGAGGATAGGATAGAGAATAGGATAGTATAGAGGATCGGATAGGATAGGATAGAGGATAGGAGACTATAGAGGATAGGATAGAGGACAGGAGACGATAGAGGATAGAGGACAGGAGACGATAGAGGATAGGATACGAGAGAGGATAGGATAGTATGGATAATAGGATAGGATAGAGGATAGGATAGGATAGAGGATAGGACATATGATTGGATAGGATAGACGATAGGATAGGATAGAGGATAGAATAGGATAGAGGATAGGATAGAGGATAGGATAGAGGATAGGATAGAGGATAGGATAGTGGATAGGATAGAGGATTGGATAGGATAGAGGATATTTAAGGAAAGAGGATATGATATGCTAGAGGATACGATATTATAGAGGATAGGATAGGATAGACGATCGGATAGGATAGAGGATTGGATAGGGGATAGGATAGGATAGAAGATAGGATAGGATAGGATAGAGGATAGGATAGGGGATTGGATAGTATAATGGATAGGAGAGGATAGAGGATAGGATAGGATAGCGGATAGGATAGGATAGAGGATAGGATAGGATAGAGGATTGGATAGGATAGAGGATAGGATAGGATAGAGGATATGATAGGATAGAGGATAGGATAAGATAGCGGATAGGATAGGATAGAGTATAGAATAGGATTGAGGATAGGGTCGGATGGGTGATAGGATAGGATAGCGGATAGGATAGGATAGAGAATAGGATAGGATAGAGGATATTATAGGGGATTGGATAGGATAGAGGATAGGATAGGATAGAGGATAGGATGGGATAGAGGATAGGACATAGGATTGGATAGGATAGACGATAGGATAGGATAGAGGATAGAATAGGATAGAGGATAGGATAGGATAAAGGATAGGATTGGATAGAGGATAGGATAGGGGATAGGATAGGATAGGATAGAGAATAGGATAGGATAGAGGATAGGATAGGGGATTGGATAGGATAGAGGATAGGAGACGATGGAGGATTGGATAGGATAGACGTTAGGATAGGATAGAGGATAGAATAGGATAGAGGATAGGATAGAGGATAGGATAGAGGATTGGATAGGATAGAGGATATTATAGGAAAGAGGATATGATATGCTAGAGGATACGATATTATAGAGGATAGGATAGGATAGAGGATCGGATAGGATAGGGGATTGGATAGGATAGAGCATAGGATAGGATAGAGGATAGGAGACGATGGAGGATAGGATAGGATAGAGGATAGGATAGGATAGAGGATAGGATAGGATAGAGGATATAATAGGATAGAGGATTGGATAGGATAGACGATAGGATAGGATAGAGGGTAGGATTGGATAGAGGATAGGATAGGGGATAGGATAGGATAGGATAGAGGATAGTATAGGATAGAGGATTGGATAGGATAGACGTTAGGATAGGATAGAGCATAGAATAGGATAGAGGATAGGATAGAGGATAGGATAGTATAGAGGATAGGATAGGATAGGATAGGATAGAGGATAGGATAGGATATAGGATAGGATATGATTGAGGATAGGATAGGATAGAGGATAGAGGATAGGAAAGAATAGAGGATTGGATAGGATAGACGATAGGATAGGATAGAGGATAGAATAGGATAGAGGTTAGGATAGCGGATTGGATAGGATAGAGGATATTATAGGAAAGAGGATATGATATGCTAGAGGATACGATATTATAGAGGATAGGATAGGGGATTGGGTAGGATAGAGGATAGGATAGGATAGAGGATAGGATAGGATTGAGGACAGGATAGGATAGAGGATAGGATAGTATAGAGGATAGGATAGGATAGCGGATAGGATAGGATAGAGGATAGGATAGGATAGAGGATAGGATAGGATAGAGGATAGGATAGGATAGAGGATAGGATAGGATAGGATAGCGGATAGGATAGGATAGAGGATAGGATAGGGGATTTTATAGGATAGAGGATAGGATAGGATAGAGGATAGGATAGGATTGAGGATAGGATAGGATAGAGGATAGGATAGGATAGAGGATAGGATAGGATAGAGGATAGGATAGGATAGAGGATAGGAAAGGATAGAGGATAGGATAGGATAGTGGATAGGACAGGATAGAGCAGACGATAGCGGATAGGATAGGATAGAGGATAGGATAGAGAATAGGATAGTATAGAGGATCGGATAGGATAGGATAGAGGATAGGAGACTATAGAGGATAGGATAGAGGACAGGAGACGATAGAGGATAGGATACGAGAGAGGATAGGATAGTATGGATAATAGGATAGGATAGAGGATAGGATAGGATAGAGGATAGGACATATGATTGGATAGGATAGACGATAGGATAGGATAGAGGATAGAATAGGATAGAGGATAGGATAGAGGATAGGATAGTATAGAGGATAGGATAGGATAGGATAGGATAGTGGATAGGATAGAGGATTGGATATGATAGAGGATATTTAAGGAAAGAGGATATGATATGCTAGAGGATACGATATTATAGAGGATAGGATAGGATAGACGATCGGATAGGATAGAGGATTGGATAGGGGATAGGATAGGATAGAAGATAGGATAGGATAGGATAGGATAGGATAGAGGATAGGATAGGGGATTGGATAGTATAATGGATAGGAGAGGATAGAGGATAGGATAGGATAGCGGATAGGATAGGATAGAGGATAGGATAGGATAGAGGATTGGATAGGATAGAGGATAGGATAGGATAGAGGATAGGATGGGATAGAGGATAGGACATAGGATTGGATACGATAGACGATAGGATAGGATAGAGGATAGAATAGGATAGAGGATAGGATAGGATAAAGGATAGGATTGGATAGAGGATAGGATAGGGGATAGGATAGGATAGGATAGAGAATAGGATAGGATAGAGGATAGGATAGGGGATTGGATAGGATAGAGGATAGGAGACGATGGAGGATTGGATAGGATAGACGTTAGGATAGGATAGAGGATAGAATAGGATAGAGGATAGGATAGAGGATAGGATAGAGGATTGGATAGGATAGAGGATATTATAGGAAAGAGGATATGATATGCTAGAGGATACGATATTATAGAGGATAGGATAGGATAGAGGATCGGATAGGATAGGGGATTGGATAGGATAGAGCATAGGATAGGATAGAGGATATAATAGGATAGAGGATTGGATAGGATAGACGATAGGATAGGATAGAGGGTAGGATTGGATAGAGGATAGGATAGGGGATAGGATAGGATAGGATAGAGGATAGTATAGGATAGAGGATTGGATAGGATAGACGTTAGGATAGGATAGAGCATAGAATAGGATAGAGGATAGGATAGAGGATTGGATAGGATAGAGTATATTATAGGAAAGAGGATATGATATGCTAGAGGATACGATATTATAGAGGATTGGATAGGATAGAGGATCGGATAGGATAGAGGATAGGATAGGATAGAGGGTAGGATTGGATAGAGGAGAGGATAGGATAGAGGATAGGATAGGATAGGGGATAGGATAGGATAGAGGATATGATATGATAGAGGATAGGATAGGATAGAGGATAGGATAGAGGATAGGATAGAGGGTAGGATAGGATAGAGGATAGGATAGGGTGGCGGATAGGATGGGATAGAGTATGGAATAGGATAGAGGATAGTATCGGATAGAGGATAGGATAGGGGATTGGATAGGATCGAGGATTGGATAGGATAGAGGATAGGATATGATAGAGGATAGGATAGGATAGAGGATAGGATAGGATAGAGGATAGGACAGGATAGAGGATAGGATAGGATAGAGGATAGGTTAGGATAGAGGATAGGATAGGATAGAGGATAGGATAGGATAGAGGATAGGACATAGGATTGGATAGGGTGGACGTTAGGATAGGATAGAGGATAGAATAGGATAGAGAATACGATAGAGGATAGGATAGGGAATTGGATAGTATAAGGGATAGGAGAGGATAGAGGATAGGATAGGATTGAGGATAGGATAGGATAGGATAGAGGATAGGATATGGGATTTTATAGGATAGAGGATAGGATAGGATAGAGGATAGGATAGGATTGAGGATAGGATAGGATAGAGGATAGAGGATAGGAAAGGATAGAGGATAGGATAGGATAGTAGATAGGACAGGATAGAGCAGACGATAGAGGATAGGATAGGATAGAGGATAGGATAGAGAATAGGATAGGATAGAGGATCGGATAGGATAGGATAGAGGATCGGATAGGATAGGATAGAGGATAGGAGACTATAGAGGATAGGATAGAGGACAGGAGACGATAGAGGATAGGATAGGAGAAAGGATAGGATAGGATAGATAATAGGATAGGATAGAGGATAGGATAGGATAGAGGATAGGATAGGATAGAGGATTGGATAGGATAGACGTTAGGATAGGATAGAGGATAGAATAGGATAGAGGATAGGATAGAGGATAGGATAGAGGATTGGATAGGATAGAGTATATTATAGGAAAGAGGATATGATATGCTAGAGGATACGATATTATAGAGGATTGGATAGGATAGAGGATCGGATAGGATAGAGGATAAGATTGGATAGAGGAGAGGATAGGATAGAGGATAGGATAGGATAGGGGATAGGATAGGATAGAGGATATGATATGATAGAGGATAGGATAGGATAGAGGATAGGATAGAGGATAGGATAGAGGATAGGATAGGATAGAGGATAGGATAGGGTAGCGGATAGGATGGGATAGAGTAGGGAATAGGATAGAGGATAGTATCGGATAGAGGATAGCATAGGGGATTGGATAGGATAGAGGATTGGATAGGATAGAGGATAGGATAGGATAGAGGATAGGATAGGATAGAGGATAGGATAGGATAGGATAGAGGATAGGATAGGATAGAGGATAGGATAGGGGATTTTATAGGATACAGGATAGGATAGGATAGAGGATAGGATAGGATTGAGGATAGGATATGATAGAGGATAGGATAGGATAGAGGATAGGATACGATAGAGGATAGGATACGATAGAGGATAGGAAAGGATAGAGGATAGGATAGGATAGTGGATAGGACAGGATAGAGCAGACGATAGAGGATAGGATAGGATAGAGGATAGGATAGGATAGAGGATAGGATAGAGAATAGGATAGTATAGAGGATCGGATAGGATAGGATAGAGGATAGGAGACTATAGAGGATAGGATAGAGGACAGGAGACGATAGAGGATAGAGGACAGGCGACGATAGAGGATAGGATACGAGAGAGGATAGGATAGGATAGAGGATAGGATAGGATAGAGGATAGGATAGGATAGAGGATAGGATAGGGGATTTTATAGGATAGAGGATAGGATAGGATAGAGGATAGGATAGGATTGAGGATAGGATAGGATAGAGGATAGGATAGGATAGAGGATAGGATAGGATAGAGGATAGGATAGGGGATTGGATAGTATAAAGGATAGGAGAGGATAGAGGATAGGATAGGATTGAGGATAGGATAGGATAGGATAGAGGATCGGATAGGATCGAGGATAGGATAGGATAGAGGATAGGATAGGATAGGATAGAGGATAGGATAGGATAGAGGATAGGATAGGATAGAGGATAGGATAGGATAGAGGATAGGATAGGGGATAGGATAGGATAGAGAATAGGATAGGAGAGAGGGTAGGATAGGGGATTGGATAGGATAGAGGATAGGAGACGATGGAGGATAGGATAGGATAGAGGATAGGATAGGATAGAGGATAGGATAGGATAGAGGATAGGATAGGATAGAGGATAGGATAGGATAGAGGATAGGATAGGATAGAGGTTAGGAGAGGATAGACGATAGGATAGAGGATAGGATAGAGGATAGGATAGGATAGAGGATAGGATAGGGGATAGGATAGGATAGAGAATAGGATAGGATAGAGGGTAGGATAGGGGATTGGATAGGATAGAGGATACGAGACGATGGAGGATAGGATAGGATAGAGGATAGGATAGAGGATTGGATAGGATAGAGGATAGGATAGAGGATAGGATAGAGGATTGGATAGGATAGAGTATATTATAGGAAAGAGGATATGATATGCTAGAGGATACGATATTATAGAGGATTGTATAGGATAGAGGATCGGATAGGATAGAGGATAGGATTGGATAGAGGGTAGGATTGGATAGAGGAGAGGATAGGATAGAGGATAGGTTAGGATAGGGGTAGGATAGGATAGAGGATATGATAGGATAGAGGATAGGATAGGATAGAGGATAGGATAGAGGATAGGATAGAGAATAGGATAGGATAGAGGATAGGATAGGATAGAGGATAGGATAGGATAGAGGATAGGACATATGATTGGATAGGATAGACGATAGGATAGAGGATAGGATAGAGGATAGGATAGAGGATAGGATAGAGGATAGGATAGTGGATAGGATAGACGATTGGATGGGATAGAGGATATTTAAGGAAAGAGGATATGATATGCTAGAGGATACGATATTATAGAGGATAGGATAGGATAGAGGATCGGATAGGATAGAGGCTTGGATAGGGGATAGGATAGGATAGAAGATAGGATAGGATAGAGGATAGGATAGGATAGAGGATAGGATAGGGGATTGGATAGTATAGGATAGAGGATAGGATAGGATAGAGGATAGGATAGGGGATTTTATAGGATACAGGATAGGATAGGATAGAGGATAGGATAGGATTGAGGATAGGATAGGATAGAGGATAGGATAGGATAGAGGATAGGATAGGATAGAGGATAGGATACTATAGAGGATAGGAAAAGATAGAGGATAGGATAGGATTGTGGATAGGACAGGATAGAGCAGACGATAGAGGATAGGATAGGATAGAGGGTAGGATAGAGAATAGGATAGTATAGAGGATCGGATAGGATAAGATAGAGGATAGGAGACTATAGAGGATAGGATAGAGGACAGGAGACGATAGAGTATAGAGGACAGGAGACGATAGAGGATAGGATACGAGAGAGGATAGGATAGTATAGATAATAGGATAGGGTAGAGGATAGGATAAGATAGAGGATAGGATAGGATGGACGTTAGGATAGGATAGAGGATAGAATAGGGTAGAGAATAGGATAGAGGATAGGATGGAGGATTGGATAGGGGATAGGATAGGATAGAAGATAGGATAGGATAGAGGATAGGATAGGATAGAGGATAGGATAGGATAGAGGATAGGATAGGATAGAGGATAGGACATAGGATTGGATAGGATAGACGATAGGATAGGATAGAGGATAGAATAGGATAGAGGATAGGATAGAGGATAGGATAGAGGATTGGATAGGATAGAGTATATTATAGGAAAGAGGATATGATATGCTAGAGGATACGATATTATAGAGGATTGGATAGGATAGAGGATCGGATAGGATAGAGGATAGGATTGGATTGAGGATAGGATAGGATAGAGGAGAGGATAGGATAGAGGATAGGATAGGATAGGGGTAGGATAGGATAGAGGATATGATAGGATAGAGGATAGGATAGGATAGAGGATAGGATAGAGGATAGGATAGAGAATAGGATAGGATAGAGGATAGGATAGGATAGAGGATAGGATAGGATAGAGGATAGAATAGGATAGAGGATAGGATAGAGGATAGGATAGAGGATAGGGTAGAGGATAGGATAGTGGATAGGATAGACGATTGGATGGGATAGAAGATATTTAAGGAAAGAGGATATGATATGCTAGAGGATACGATATTATATAGGATAGGATAGGATAGAGGATCGGATAGGATAGAGGATTGGATAGGGGATAGGATAGGATAGAAGATAGGATAGGATAGAGGATAGGATAGGATAGAGGATAGGATAGGGGATTGGATAGTATAAAGGATAGGAGAGGATAGAGGATAGGATAGGATTGAGGATAGGATAGGATAGGATAGAGGATAGGATAGGGGATTGGATAGTATAAAGGATAGGAGAGGATAGAGGATAGGATAGGATTGAGAATAGGATAGGATAGCGGATAGGATAGGATAGAGGATAGGATAGGATAGAGGATTGGATAGGATAGAGGATAGGATAGGGTAGAGGATATGATAGGATAGAGGATAGGATAGGATAGCGGATAGGATAGGATAGAGTATAGAATAGGATTGAGGATAGGGTCGGATGGGTGATAGGATAGGATAGAAGATAGGATAGGATAGAGGATAGGATAGGATAGAGGATAGGATAGGGGATTGGATAGTATAAAGGATAGGAGAGGATAGAGGATAGGATAGGATTGAGGATAGGATAGGATAGGATAGAGGATAGGATAGGGGATTGGATAGTATAAAGGATAGGAGAGGATAGAGGATAGGATAGGATTGAGGATAGGATAGGATAGGATAGAGGATAGGATAGGGGATTGGATAGTATAAAGGATAGGAGAGGATAGAGGATAGGATAGGATTGAGAATAGGATAGGATAGCGGATAGGATAGGATAGAGGATAGGATAGGATAGAGGATTGGATAGGATAGAGGATAGGATAGGGTAGAGGATATGATAGGATAGAGGATAGGATAGGATAGCGGATAGGATAGGATAGAGTATAGAATAGGATTGAGGATAGGGTCCGATGGGTGATAGGATAGGATAGAGGATAGGATAGGATAGAGAATAGGATAGGATAGAGGATAGGATAGGGGGTTGGATAGGATAGAGGATAGGATAGGATAGAGGATAGGATGGGATAGAGGATAGAATAGGATAGAGAATAGGATAGAGGATAGGATAGAGGATTGGATAGAGGATTGGATAGGGGATAGGATAGGATAGAAGATAGGATAGGATAGAGGATAGGATAGGATAGAGGATAGGACATAGGATTGGATAGGATGGACGTTAGGATAGGATGGACGATAGAATAGGATAGAGAATAGGATAGAGGATAGGATAGAGGATAGGATAGAGGATTGGATAGGATAGAGTATATTATAGGAAAGAGGATATGATATGCTAGAGGATCCGATATTATAGAGGATTGGATAGGATAGAGGATCGGATAGGATAGAGGATAGGATTGGATAGAGGGTAGGATTGGATAGAGGAGAGGATAGGATAGAGGATAGAATAGGATAGGGGTAGGATAGGATAGAGGATATGATAGGATAGAGGATAGGTTAGGATAGAGGATAGGACATATGATTGGATAGGATAGACGATAGGATAGGATAGAGGATAGAATAGGATAGAGGATAGGATAGAGGATAGGATAGAGGATAGGATAGAGGATAGGATAGTGGATAGGATAGACGATTGGATGGGATAGAGGATATTTAAGGAAAGAGGATATGATATGCTAGAGGATACGATATTATAGAGGATAGGATAGGATAGAGGATCGGATAGGATAGAGGATTGGATAGGGGATAGGATAGGATAGAAGATAGGATAGGATAGAGGATAGGATAGGATAGAGGATAGGATAGGGGATTGGATAGTATAAAGGACAGGAGAGGATAGAGGATAGGATAGGATTGAGGATAGGATAGGATAGGATAGAGGATAGGATAGGGGATTGGATAGTATAAAGGATAGGAGAGGATAGAGGATAGGATAGGATTGAGAATAGGATAGGATAGCGGATAGGATAGGATAGAGGATAGGATAGGATAGAGGATTGGATAGGATAGAGGATAGGATAGGGTAGAGGATAAGATAGGATAGAGGATAGGATAGGATAGCGGATAGGATAGGATAGAGTATAGAATAGGATTGAGGATAGGGTGGGATGGGTTATAGGATAGGATAGAGGATAGGATAGGATAGAGAATAGGATATTATAGAGGATCGGATGGGATAGAGGATTGGATAGGGGATAGGATAGGATAGAATATAGGATAGGATAGAGGATAGGATAGGATAGAGGATATGATAGGGGATTGGATAGTATAAAGGATAGGAGAGGATAGAGGATAGGATAGGATTGAAGATAGGATAGGATAGGTTAGAGGATAGGATAGGGGATTGGATAGTATAAAGGATAGGAGAGGATAGAGGATAGGATAGGATTGAGAATAGGATAGGATAGCGGATAGGATAGGATAGAGGATAGGATAGGATAGAGGATTGGATAGGATAGAGGATAGGATAGGGTAGAGGATATGATAGGATAGAGGATAGGATAGGATAGCGGATAGGATAGGATAGAGTATAGAATAGGATTGAGGATAGGGTCGGATGGGTGATAGGATAGGATAGAGGATAGGATAGGATAGAGAATAGGATAGGATAGAGGATAGGATAGGGGGTTGGATAGGATAGAGGATAGGATAGGATAGAGGATAGGATGGGATAGAGGAGAGGATAGGATAGAGGATAGGATAGGATAGGGGATAGGATAGGATAGAGGATATGATATGATAGAGGATAGGATAGGATAGAGGATAGGATAGAGGATAGGATAGAGGATAGGATAGCATAAAGGATAGGATAGGGTAGCGGATAGGATGGGATAGAGTATGGAATAGGATAGAGGATAGTATCGGATAGAGGATAGGATAGGGGATTGTATAGGATAGAGGATTGGATAGGATAGAGGATAGGATAGGATAGAGGATAGGATAGGATAGAGGATAGGATAGGATAGGATAGGATAGAGGATAGGATAGGATAGAGGATAGGATAGGGGATTTTATAGGATACAGGATAGGATAGGATAGAGGATAGGATAGGATTGAGGATAGGATAGGATAGAGGATAGGATAGGATAGAGGATAGGATAGGATAGAGGACAGGATACGATAGAGGATAGGAAAGGATAGAGGATAGGATAGGATTGTGGATAGGACAGGATAGAGCAGACGATAGAGGATAGGATAGGATAGAGGGTAGGATAGAGAATAGGATAGTATAGAGGATCGGATAGGATAGGATAGAGGATAGGAGACAATAGAGGATAGGATAGAGGACAGGAGACGATAGAGTATAGAGGACAGGAGACGATAGAGGATAGGATACGAGAGAGGATAGGATAGTATAGATAATAGGATAGGGTAGAGGATAGGATAGGATAGAGGATAGGATAGGATGGAGGATAGGACATAGGATTGGATAGGATGGACGTTAGGATAGGATAGAGGATAGAATAGGATAGAGAATAGGATAGAGGATAGGATGGAGGATTGGATAGGGGATAGGATAGGATAGAAGATAGGATAGGATAGAGGATAGGATAGGATAGAGGATAGGATAGGATAGAGGATAGGATAGGATAGAGGATAGGACATAGGATTGGATAGGATAGACGATAGGATAGGATAGAGGATAGAATAGGATAGAGGATAGGATAGAGGATAGGATAGAGGATTGGATGGGATAGAGTATATTATAGGAAAGAGGATATGATATGCTAGAGGATACGATATTATAGAGGATTGGATAGGATAGAGGATCGGATAGGATAGAGGATAGGATTGGATTGAGGATAGGATAGGATAGAGGATAGGATAGAGGATAGGATAGAGAATCTGATAGGATAGAGGATAGGATAGGATAGAGGATAGGATAGGATAGAGGATTGGATAGGATAGAGGATAGGATAGGGTAGAGGATATGATAGGATAGAGGATAGGATAGGATAGCGGATAGGGTAGGATAGAGTATAGAATAGGATTGAGGATAGGGTCGGATGGGTGATAGGATAGGATAGAAGATAGGATAGGATAGAGGATAGGATAGGATAGAGGATAGGATAGGATAGAGGATTGGATAGGATAGAGGATAGGATAGGGTAGAGGATATGATAGGATAGAGGATAGGATAGGATAGCGGATAGGATAGGATAGAGTATAGAATAGGATTGAGGATAGGGTCGGATGGGTGATAGGATAGGATAGAAGATAGGATAGGATAGAGGATAGGATAGGATAGAGGATAGGATAGGGGATTGGATAGTATAAAGGATAGGAGAGGATAGAGGATAGGATAGGATTGAGGATAGGATTGGATAGGATAGAGGATAGGATAGGGGATTGGATAGTATAAAGGATAGGAGAGGATAGAGGATAGGATAGGATAGCGGATAGGATAGGATAGAGGATAGGATAGGATAGAGGATTGGATAGGATAGAGGATAGGATAGGGTAGAGGATATGATAGGATAGAGGATAGGATAGGATAGCGGATAGGATAGGATAGAGTATAGAATAGGACTGAGGATAGGGTCGGATGGGTGATAGGATAGGATAGAAGATAGGATAGGATAGAGGACAGGAGACGATAGAGTATAGAGGACAGGAGACGATAGAGGATAGGATACGAGAGAGGATAGGATAGTATAGATAATAGGATAGGGTAGAGGATAGGATAGGATAGAGGATAGGATAGGATGGAGGATAGGACATAGGATTGGATAGGATGGACGTTAGGATAGGATAGTGGATAGAATAGGATAGAGAATAGGATAGAGGATAGGATGGAGGATTGGATAGGGGATAGGATAAGATAGAAGATAGGATAGGATAGAGGATAGGATAGGATAGAGGATAGGATAGGATAGAGGATAGGATAGGATAGAGGATAGGACATAGGATTGGATAGGATAGACGATAGGATAGGATAGAGGATAGAATAGGATAGAGGATAGGATAGAGGATAGGATAGAGGATTGGATGGGATAGAGTATATTATAGGAAAGAGGATATGATATGCTAGAGGATACGATATTATAGAGGATTGGATAGGATAGAGGATCGGATAGGATAGAGGATAGGATTGGATTGAGGATAGGATAGGATAGAGGATAGGATAGAGGATAGGATAGAGAATCTGATAGGACAGAGGATAGGATAGGATAGAGGATAGGATAGGATAGAGGATTGGATAGGATAGAGGATAGGATAGGGTAGAGGATATGATAGGATAGAGGATAGGATAGGATAGCGGATAGGATAGGATAGAGTATAGAATAGGATTGAGGATAGGGTCGGATGGGTGATAGGATAGGATAGAAGATAGGATAGGATAGAGGATAGGATAGGATAGAGGATAGGATAGGATAGAGGATTGGATAGGATAGAGGATAGGATAGGGTAGAGGATATGATAGGATAGAGGATAGGATAGGATAGCGGATAGGATAGGTAAGAGTATAGAATAGGATTGAGGATAGGGTCGGATGGGTGATAGGATAGGATAGAAGATAGGATAGGATAGAGGATAGGATAGGATAGAGGATAGGATAGGGGATTGGATAGTATAAAGGATAGGAGAGGATAGAGGATAGGATAGGATTGAGGATAGGATAGGATAGGATAGAGGATAGGATAGGGGATTGGATAGTATAAAGGATAGGAGAGGATAGAGGATAGGATAGGATAGCGGATAGGATAGGATAGAGGATAGGATAGGATAGAGGATTGGATAGGATAGAGGATAGGATAGGGTAGAGGATATGATAGGATAGAGGATAGGATAGGATAGCGGATAGGATAGGATAGAGTATAGAATAGGATTGAGGATAGGGTCGGATGGGTGATAGGATAGGATAGAAGATAGGATAGGATAGAGGATAGGATAGGATAGAGGATAGGATAGGGGATTGGATAGTATAAAGGATAGGAGAGGATAGAGGATAGGATAGGATTGAGGATAGGATAGGATAGGATAGAGGATAGGATAGGGGATTGGATAGTGTAAAGGATAGGAGAGGATAGAGGATAGGATAGGATTGAGGATAGGATAGGATAGGATAGAGGATAGGATAGGGTATTGGATAGTATAAAGGATAGGAGAGGATAGAGGATAGGATAGGATTGAGAATAGGATAGGATAGCGGATAGGATAGGATAGAGGATAGGATAGGATAGAGGATTGGATAGGATAGAGGATAGGATAGGGTAGAGGATATGATAGGATAGAGGATAGGATAGGATAGCGGATAGGATAGGATAGAGTATAGAATAGGATTGAGGATAGGGTCGGATGGGTGATAGGATAGGATAGAGGATAGGATAGGATAGAGAATAGGATAGGATAGAGGATAGGATAGGGGGTTGGATAGGATAGAGGATAGGATAGGATAGAGGATAGGATGGGATAGAGGATAGAATAGGATAGAGAATAGGATAGAGGATAGGATAGAGGATTGGATAGGATAGAGTATATTATAGGAAAGAGGATATGATATGCTAGAGGATACGATATTATAGAGGATACGATATTATAGAGGATTGGATAGGATAGAGGATCGGATAGGATAGAGGATAGGATTGGATAGAGGGTAGGATTGGATAGAGGAGAGGATAGGATAGAGGATAGGATAGGATAGGATAGAGGATATGATAGGATAGAGGATAGGATAGGATAGAGGATAGGATAGGATAGAGGATAGGATAGAGGATAGGATAGAGGATAGGATAGAGGATAGGATAGAGGATAGGATAGAGGATAGGATAGAGGATAGGATAGGATAGAGGATAGGATAGGATAGCGGATAGGATAGGATAGAGCAGACGATAGAGGATAGGATAGGATAGAGGATAGGATAGGATAGAGGATAGGATAGGATAGAGAATAGGATAGGATAGAGGATATGAGAGGATAGAGGATAGGATAGGATAGAGGATAGGATAGGATAGAGGATAGGATAGGATAGACGATAGGATAGGATAGAGGATAGAATAGGATAGAGGATAGGATAGGATAGAGGATAGGATAGGATAGAGGATAGGATAGAGAATAGGATAGTATAGAGGATCGGATAGGATAGGATAGAGGATAGGAGACTATAGAGGATAGGATAGAGGACAGGAGACGATAGAGGATAGAGGACAGGAGACGATAGAGGATAGGATACGAGAGAGGATAGGATAGTATAGATAATAGGATAGGATAGAGGATAGGATAGGATAGAGGATAGGATAGGATAGAGGATAGGATAGGGGATTTTATAGGATAGAGGATAGGATAGGATAGAGGATAGGATAGGATTGAGGATAGGATAGGATGGAGGATAGGATAGGATAGAGGATAGGATAGGATAGAGGATAGGATAGGGGATTGGATAGTATAAAGGATAGGAGAGGATAGAGGATAGGATAGGATTGAGGATAGGATAGGATAGGATAGAGGATCGGATAGGATCGAGGATAGGATAGGATAGAGGATAGGATAGGATAGGATAGAGGATAGGATAGGATAGAGGATAGGATAGGATAGAGGATAGGATAGGATAGAGGATAGGATAGGGGATAGGATAGGATAGAGAATAGGATAGGAGAGAGGGTAGGATAGGGGATTGGATAGGATAGAGGATAGGAGACGATGGAGGATAGGATAGGATAGAGGATAGGATAGGATAGAGGATAGGATAGGATAGAGGATAGGATAGGATAGAGGATAGGATAGGATAGAGGATAGGATAGGATAGAGGTTAGGAGAGGATAGACGATAGGATAGAGGATAGGATAGAGGATAGGATAGGATAGAGGATAGGATAGGGGATAGGATAGGATAGAGAATAGGATAGGATAGAGGGTAGGATAGGGGATTGGATAGGATAGAGGATACGAGACGATGGAGGATAGGATAGGATAGAGGATAGGATAGAGGATTGGATAGGATAGAGGATAGGATAGAGGATAGGATAGAGGATTGGATAGGATAGAGTATATTATAGGAAAGAGGATATGATATGCTAGAGGATACGATATTATAGAGGATTGTATAGGATAGAGGATCGGATAGGATAGAGGATAGGATTGGATAGAGGGTAGGATTGGATAGAGGAGAGGATAGGATAGAGGATAGGTTAGGATAGGGGTAGGATAGGATAGAGGATATGATAGGATAGAGGATAGGATAGGATAGAGGATAGGATAGAGGATAGGATAGAGAATAGGATAGGATAGAGGATAGGATAGGATAGAGGATAGGATAGGATAGAGGATAGGACATATGATTGGATAGGATAGACGATAGGATAGAGGATAGGATAGAGGATAGGATAGAGGATAGGATAGAGGATAGGATAGTGGATAGGATAGACGATTGGATGGGATAGAGGATATTTAAGGAAAGAGGATATGATATGCTAGAGGATACGATATTATAGAGGATAGGATAGGATAGAGGATCGGATAGGATAGAGGCTTGGATAGGGGATAGGATAGGATAGAAGATAGGATAGGATAGAGGATAGGATAGGATAGAGGATAGGATAGGGGATTGGATAGTATAGGATAGAGGATAGGATAGGATAGAGGATAGGATAGGGGATTTTATAGGATACAGGATAGGATAGGATAGAGGATAGGATAGGATTGAGGATAGGATAGGATAGAGGATAGGATAGGATAGAGGATAGGATAGGATAGAGGATAGGATACTATAGAGGATAGGAAAAGATAGAGGATAGGATAGGATTGTGGATAGGACAGGATAGAGCAGACGATAGAGGATAGGATAGGATAGAGGGTAGGATAGAGAATAGGATAGTATAGAGGATCGGATAGGATAAGATAGAGGATAGGAGACTATAGAGGATAGGATAGAGGACAGGAGACGATAGAGTATAGAGGACAGGAGACGATAGAGGATAGGATACGAGAGAGGATAGGATAGTATAGATAATAGGATAGGGTAGAGGATAGGATAAGATAGAGGATAGGATAGGATGGACGTTAGGATAGGATAGAGGATAGAATAGGGTAGAGAATAGGATAGAGGATAGGATGGAGGATTGGATAGGGGATAGGATAGGATAGAAGATAGGATAGGATAGAGGATAGGATAGGATAGAGGATAGGATAGGATAGAGGATAGGATAGGATAGAGGATAGGACATAGGATTGGATAGGATAGACGATAGGATAGGATAGAGGATAGAATAGGATAGAGGATAGGATAGAGGATAGGATAGAGGATTGGATAGGATAGAGTATATTATAGGAAAGAGGATATGATATGCTAGAGGATACGATATTATAGAGGATTGGATAGGATAGAGGATCGGATAGGATAGAGGATAGGATTGGATTGAGGATAGGATAGGATAGAGGAGAGGATAGGATAGAGGATAGGATAGGATAGGGGTAGGATAGGATAGAGGATATGATAGGATAGAGGATAGGATAGGATAGAGGATAGGATAGAGGATAGGATAGAGAATAGGATAGGATAGAGGATAGGATAGGATAGAGGATAGGATAGGATAGAGGATAGAATAGGATAGAGGATAGGATAGAGGATAGGATAGAGGATAGGGTAGAGGATAGGATAGTGGATAGGATAGACGATTGGATGGGATAGAAGATATTTAAGGAAAGAGGATATGATATGCTAGAGGATACGATATTATATAGGATAGGATAGGATAGAGGATCGGATAGGATAGAGGATTGGATAGGGGATAGGATAGGATAGAAGATAGGATAGGATAGAGGATAGGATAGGATAGAGGATAGGATAGGGGATTGGATAGTATAAAGGATAGGAGAGGATAGAGGATAGGATAGGATTGAGGATAGGATAGGATAGGATAGAGGATAGGATAGGGGATTGGATAGTATAAAGGATAGGAGAGGATAGAGGATAGGATAGGATTGAGAATAGGATAGGATAGCGGATAGGATAGGATAGAGGATAGGATAGGATAGAGGATTGGATAGGATAGAGGATAGGATAGGGTAGAGGATATGATAGGATAGAGGATAGGATAGGATAGCGGATAGGATAGGATAGAGTATAGAATAGGATTGAGGATAGGGTCGGATGGGTGATAGGATAGGATAGAAGATAGGATAGGATAGAGGATAGGATAGGATAGAGGATAGGATAGGGGATTGGATAGTATAAAGGATAGGAGAGGATAGAGGATAGGATAGGATTGAGGATAGGATAGGATAGGATAGAGGATAGGATAGGGGATTGGATAGTATAAAGGATAGGAGAGGATAGAGGATAGGATAGGATTGAGGATAGGATAGGATAGGATAGAGGATAGGATAGGGGATTGGATAGTATAAAGGATAGGAGAGGATAGAGGATAGGATAGGATTGAGAATAGGATAGGATAGCGGATAGGATAGGATAGAGGATAGGATAGGATAGAGGATTGGATAGGATAGAGGATAGGATAGGGTAGAGGATATGATAGGATAGAGGATAGGATAGGATAGCGGATAGGATAGGATAGAGTATAGAATAGGATTGAGGATAGGGTCCGATGGGTGATAGGATAGGATAGAGGATAGGATAGGATAGAGAATAGGATAGGATAGAGGATAGGATAGGGGGTTGGATAGGATAGAGGATAGGATAGGATAGAGGATAGGATGGGATAGAGGATAGAATAGGATAGAGAATAGGATAGAGGATAGGATAGAGGATTGGATAGAGGATTGGATAGGGGATAGGATAGGATAGAAGATAGGATAGGATAGAGGATAGGATAGGATAGAGGATAGGACATAGGATTGGATAGGATGGACGTTAGGATAGGATGGACGATAGAATAGGATAGAGAATAGGATAGAGGATAGGATAGAGGATAGGATAGAGGATTGGATAGGATAGAGTATATTATAGGAAAGAGGATATGATATGCTAGAGGATCCGATATTATAGAGGATTGGATAGGATAGAGGATCGGATAGGATAGAGGATAGGATTGGATAGAGGGTAGGATTGGATAGAGGAGAGGATAGGATAGAGGATAGAATAGGATAGGGGTAGGATAGGATAGAGGATATGATAGGATAGAGGATAGGTTAGGATAGAGGATAGGACATATGATTGGATAGGATAGACGATAGGATAGGATAGAGGATAGAATAGGATAGAGGATAGGATAGAGGATAGGATAGAGGATAGGATAGAGGATAGGATAGTGGATAGGATAGACGATTGGATGGGATAGAGGATATTTAAGGAAAGAGGATATGATATGCTAGAGGATACGATATTATAGAGGATAGGATAGGATAGAGGATCGGATAGGATAGAGGATTGGATAGGGGATAGGATAGGATAGAAGATAGGATAGGATAGAGGATAGGATAGGATAGAGGATAGGATAGGGGATTGGATAGTATAAAGGACAGGAGAGGATAGAGGATAGGATAGGATTGAGGATAGGATAGGATAGGATAGAGGATAGGATAGGGGATTGGATAGTATAAAGGATAGGAGAGGATAGAGGATAGGATAGGATTGAGAATAGGATAGGATAGCGGATAGGATAGGATAGAGGATAGGATAGGATAGAGGATTGGATAGGATAGAGGATAGGATAGGGTAGAGGATAAGATAGGATAGAGGATAGGATAGGATAGCGGATAGGACAGGATAGAGTATAGAATAGGATTGAGGATAGGGTGGGATGGGTTATAGGATAGGATAGAGGATAGGATAGGATAGAGAATAGGATATTATAGAGGATCGGATGGGATAGAGGATTGGATAGGGGATAGGATAGGATAGAATATAGGATAGGATAGAGGATAGGATAGGATAGAGGATATGATAGGGGATTGGATAGTATAAAGGATAGGAGAGGATAGAGGATAGGATAGGATTGAAGATAGGATAGGATAGGTTAGAGGATAGGATAGGGGATTGGATAGTATAAAGGATAGGAGAGGATAGAGGATAGGATAGGATTGAGAATAGGATAGGATAGCGGATAGGATAGGATAGAGGATAGGATAGGATAGAGGATTGGATAGGATAGAGGATAGGATAGGGTAGAGGATATGATAGGATAGAGGATAGGATAGGATAGCGGATAGGATAGGATAGAGTATAGAATAGGATTGAGGATAGGGTCGGATGGGTGATAGGATAGGATAGAGGATAGGATAGGATAGAGAATAGGATAGGATAGAGGATAGGATAGGGGGTTGGATAGGATAGAGGATAGGATAGGATAGAGGATAGGATGGGATAGAGGAGAGGATAGGATAGAGGATAGGATAGGATAGGGGATAGGATAGGATAGAGGATATGATATCATAGAGGATAGGATAGGATAGAGGATAGGATAGGATAGAGGATAGGATAGGATGGAGGATAGGACATAGGATTGGATAGGATGGACGTTAGGATAGGATAGAGGATAGAATAGGATAGAGAATAGGATAGAGGATAGGATGGAGGATTGGATAGGGGATAGGATAGGATAGAAGATAGGATAGGATAGAGGATAGGATAGGATAGAGGATAGGATAGGATAGAGGATAGGATAGGATAGAGGATAGGACATAGGATTGGATAGGATAGACGATAGGATAGGATAGAGGATAGAATAGGATAGAGGATAGGATAGAGGATAGGATAGAGGATTGGATGGGATAGAGGATAGGATAGGATAGAGGATAGGATAGGATAGAGGATAGGATAGGATAGGATAGGATAGAGGATAGGATAGGATAGAGGATAGGATAGGGGATTTTATAGGATACAGGATAGGATAGGATAGAGGATAGGATAGGATTGAGGATAGGATAGGATAGAGGATAGGATAGGATAGAGGATAGGATAGGATAGAGGACAGGATACGATAGAGGATAGGAAAGGATAGAGGATAGGATAGGATTGTGGATAGGACAGGATAGAGCAGACGATAGAGGATAGGATAGGATAGAGGGTAGGATAGAGAATAGGATAGTATAGAGGATCGGATAGGATAGGATAGAGGATAGGAGACTATAGAGGATAGGATAGAGGACAGGAGACGATAGAGGATAGGATACGAGAGAGGATAGGATAGTATAGATAATAGGATAGGGTAGAGGATAGGATAGGATAGAGGATAGGATAGGATGGAGGATAGGACATAGGATTGTATAGGATGGACGTTAGGATAGGATAGAGGATAGAATAGGATAGAGAATAGGATAGAGGATAGGATGGAGGATTGGATAGGGGATAGGATAGGATAGAAGATAGGATAGGATAGAGGATAGGATAGGATAGAGGATAGGATAGGATAGAGGATAGGATAGGATAGAGGATAGGACATAGGATTGGATAGGATAGACGATAGGATAGGATAGAGGATAGAATAGGATAGAGGATAGGATAGAGGATAGGATAGAGGATTGGATGGGATAGAGTATATTATAGGAAAGAGGATATGATATGCTAGAGGATACGATATTATAGAGGATTGGATAGGATAGAGGATCGGATAGGATAGAGGATAGGATTGGATTGAGGATAGGATAGGATAGAGGATAGGATAGAGGATAGGATAGAGAATCTGATAGGATAGAGGATAGGATAGGATAGAGGATAGGATAGGATAGAGGATTGGATAGGATAGAGGATAGGATAGGGTAGAGGATATGATAGGATAGAGGATAGGATAGGATAGCGGATAGGATAGGATAGAGTATAGAATAGGATTGAGGATAGGGTCGGATGGGTGATAGGATAGGATAGAAGATAGGATAGGATAGAGGATAGGATAGGATAGAGGATAGGATAGGATAGAGGATTGGATAGGATAGAGGATAGGATAGGGTAGAGGATATGATAGGATAGAGGATAGGATAGGATAGCGGATAGGATAGGATAGAGTATAGAATAGGATTGAGGATAGGGTCGGATGGGTGATAGGATAGGATAGAAGATAGGATAGGATAGAGGATAGGATAGGATAGAGGATAGGATAGGGGATTGGATAGTATAAAGGATAGGAGAGGATAGAGGATAGGATAGGATTGAGGATAGGATTGGATAGGATAGAGGATAGGATAGGGGATTGGATAGTATAAAGGATAGGAGAGGATAGAGGATAGGATAGGATAGCGGATAGGATAGGATAGAGGATAGGATAGGATAGAGGATTGGATAGGATAGAGGATAGGATAGGGTAGAGGATATGATAGGATAGAGGATAGGATAGGATAGCGGATAGGATAGGATAGAGTATAGAATAGGACTGAGGATAGGGTCGGATGGGTGATAGGATAGGATAGAAGATAGGATAGGATAGAGGACAGGAGACGATAGAGTATAGAGGACAGGAGACGATAGAGGATAGGATACGAGAGAGGATAGGATAGTATAGATAATAGGATAGGGTAGAGGATAGGATAGGATAGAGGATAGGATAGGATGGAGGATAGGACATAGGATTGGATAGGATGGACGTTAGGATAGGATAGTGGATAGAATAGGATAGAGAATAGGATAGAGGATAGGATGGAGGATTGGATAGGGGATAGGATAGGATAGAAGATAGGATAGGATAGAGGATAGGATAGGATAGAGGATAGGATAGGATAGAGGATAGGATAGGATAGAGGATAGGACATAGGATTGGATAGGATAGACGATAGGATAGGATAGAGGATAGAATAGGATAGAGGATAGGATAGAGGATAGGATAGAGGATTGGATGGGATAGAGTATATTATAGGAAAGAGGATATGATATGCTAGAGGATACGATATTATAGAGGATTGGATAGGATAGAGGATCGGATAGGATAGAGGATAGGATTGGATTGAGGATAGGATAGGATAGAGGATAGGATAGAGGATAGGATAGAGAATCTGATAGGACAGAGGATAGGATAGGATAGAGGATAGGATAGGATAGAGGATTGGATAGGATAGAGGATAGGATAGGGTAGAGGATATGATAGGATAGAGGATAGGATAGGATAGCGGATAGGATAGGATAGAGTATAGAATAGGATTGAGGATAGGGTCGGATGGGTGATAGGATAGGATAGAAGATAGGATAGGATAGAGGATAGGATAGGATAGAGGATAGGATAGGATAGAGGATTGGATAGGATAGAGGATAGGATAGGGTAGAGGATATGATAGGATAGAGGATAGGATAGGATAGCGGATAGGATAGGATAGAGTATAGAATAGGATTGAGGATAGGGTCGGATGGGTGATAGGATAGGATAGAAGATAGGATAGGATAGAGGATAGGATAGGATAGAGGATAGGATAGGGGATTGGATAGTATAAAGGATAGGAGAGGATAGAGGATAGGATAGGATTGAGGATAGGATAGGATAGGATAGAGGATAGGATAGGGGATTGGATAGTATAAAGGATAGGAGAGGATAGAGGATAGGATAGGATAGCGGATAGGATAGGATAGAGGATAGGATAGGATAGAGGATTGGATAGGATAGAGGATAGGATAGGGTAGAGGATATGATAGGATAGAGGATAGGATAGGATAGCGGATAGGATAGGATAGAGTATAGAATAGGATTGAGGATAGGGTCGGATGGGTGATAGGATAGGATAGAAGATAGGATAGGATAGAGGATAGGATAGGATAGAGGATAGGATAGGGGATTGGATAGTATAAAGGATAGGAGAGGATAGAGGATAGGATAGGATTGAGGATAGGATAGGATAGGATAGAGGATAGGATAGGGGATTGGATAGTGTAAAGGATAGGAGAGGATAGAGGATAGGATAGGATTGAGGATAGGATAGGATAGGATAGAGGATAGGATAGGGGATTGGATAGTATAAAGGATAGGAGAGGATAGAGGATAGGATAGGATTGAGAATAGGATAGGATAGCGGATAGGATAGGATAGAGGATAGGATAGGATAGAGGATTGGATAGGATAGAGGATAGGATAGGGTAGAGGATATGATAGGATAGAGGATAGGATAGGATAGCGGATAGGATAGGATAGAGTATAGAATAGGATTGAGGATAGGGTCGGATGGGTGATAGGATAGGATAGAGGATAGGATAGGATAGAGAATAGGATAGGATAGAGGATAGGATAGGGGGTTGGATAGGATAGAGGATAGGATAGGATAGAGGATAGGATGGGATAGAGGATAGAATAGGATAGAGAATAGGATAGAGGATAGGATAGAGGATTGGATAGGATAGAGTATATTATAGGAAAGAGGATATGATATGCTACAGGATACGATATTATAGAGGATACGATATTATAGAGGATTGGATAGGATAGAGGATCGGATAGGATAGAGGATAGGATTGGATAGAGGGTAGGATTGGATAGAGGAGAGGATAGGATAGAGGATATGATAGGATAGAGGATAGGATAGGATAGAGGATAGGATAGGATAGAGGATAGGATAGAGGATAGGATAGAGGATAGGATAGAGGATAGGATAGAGGATAGGATAGAGGATAGGATAGGATAGAGGATAGGATAGGATAGCGGATAGGATAGGATAGAGCAGACGATAGAGGATAGGATAGGATAGAGGATAGGATAGGATAGAGGATAGGATAGGATAGAGAATAGGATAGGATAGAGGATATGAGAGGATAGAGGATAGGATAGGATAGAGGATAGGATAGGATAGAGGATAGGATAGGATAGACGATAGGATAGGATAGAGGATAGAATAGGATAGAGGATAGGATAGGATAGAGGATAGGATTGGATAGAGGATAGGATAGGGGATAGGATAGGATAGGATAGAGAATATAATAGGATAGAGGATAGTATAGTGGATAGGATAGGGGATTTTATAGGATAGAGGATAGGATAGGATAGAGGATAGGAAAGGATAGAGGATAGGATAGGATAGTGGATAGGATAGGGAATTTTATAGGATAGAGGATAGGATAGGATAGACGTTAGGATAGGATAGATGATAGAATAGGATAGAGGATAGGATAGAGGATAGGATAGAGGATTGGATAGGATAGAGTATATTATAGGAAAGAGGATATGATATGCTAGAGGATACGATGTTATAGAGGATTGGATAGGATAGAGGATCGGATAGGATACAGGATAGGATAGGATAGAGGGTAGGATTGGATAGAGGAGAGGATAGAATGGAGGATAGGATAGGATAGAGGATAGGATAGGGTAGCGGATAGGATGGGATAGAGTATGGAATAGGATAGAGGATAGTATCGGATAGAGGATAGGATAGGGGATTGGATAGGATAGAGGATTGGATAGGATAGAGGATAGGATAGGATAGAGGATAGGATAGGATAGAGGATAGGATAGGATAGGATAGAGGATAGGATAGGATAGAGGATAGGATAGGGGATTTTATAGGATACAGGATAGGATAGGATAGAGGATAGGATAGGATTGAGGATAGGATAGGATAGGATAGAGGATAGGATAGGATAGAGGATAGGATAGGATAGAGGATAGGATACGATAGAGGATAGGAAAGGATAGAGGATAGGATAGGATTGTGGATAGGACAGGATAGAGCAGACGATAGAGGATAGGATAGGATAGAGGATAGGATAGAGAATAGGATAGTATAGAGGATCGGGTAGGATAGGATAGGATAGAGGATAGGAGACTATAGAGGATAGGATAGAGGACAGGAGACGATAGAGGATAGAGGACAGGAGACGATAGAGGATAGGATACGAAAGAGGATAGGATAGTATAGATAATAGGATAGGATAGAGGATAGGATAGGATAGAGGATAGGATAGGATAGAAGATAGGACATAGGATTGGATAGGATAGACGATAGGATAGGATAGAGGATAGAATAGGATAGAGGATAGGATAGGATAGAGGATAGGATTGGATAGAGGATAGGATAGGTGATAGGATAGGATAGGATAGAGAATAGGATAGGATAGAGGATAGGATAAGGGATTGGATAGGATAGAGGATAGGAGACGATGGAGGATATGATAGGATAGAGGATCGGATAGGATAGAGGATAGGATAGGATAGAGGGTAGGATTGGATGGAGGAGAGGATAGAATAGAGGATAGGATAGGATAGGGGATAGGATAGGATAGAGGATATGATAGGATAGAGGATAGGACAGGATAGAGGATAGGATAGGATAGCGGATAGGATAGGATAGAGTATGGAATAGGATAGAGGATAGTATCGGATAGAGGATAAGATAGGGGATTGGATAGGATAGAGGATTGGATAGGATAGAGGATAGGATAGGATAGAGGATAGGATAGGATAGAGGATAGGATAGGATAGGATAGAGGATAGGATAGGATAGAGGATAGGATAGGATAGAGGATAGGATAGGATAGGATAGAGGATAGGATAGTATAGTGGATAGGATAGGGGATTTTATAGCATAGAGGATAGGATAGGATAGAGGATAGGAAAGGATATCGGATAGGATAGGATAGTGGATAGGATAGGGGATTTTATTTGATAGAGGATAGGATAGGATAGACGTTAGGATAGGATAGATGATAGAATAGGATAGAGGATAGGATAGAGGATAGGATAGGATAGAGGATAGGATAGGATAGAGGATAGGATAGGATAGAGGATAGGATAGGATAGAGGATAGGATAGGATAGAGGATAGGATAGGATAGAGGATAGGAGACTATAGAGGATAGGATAGAGGACAGGAGACGATAGAGGATAGGATACGAGAGAGGATAGGATAGTATCGATAATAGGATAGGGTAGAGGATAGGATAGGATAGAGGATAGGATAGGATAGAGGATAGGACATAGGATTGGATAGGATGGACGTTAGGATAGGATAGAGGATAGAATAGGATAGAGAATAGGATAGAGGATAGGATAGAGGATAGGATGGAGGATTGGATAGGATAGAGTATATTATAGGAAAGAGGATATGATATGCTAGAGGATACGATATTATAGAGGATTTGATAGGATAGAGGATCGGATAGGATAGAGGATAGGATTGGATAGAGGGTAGGATTGGATAGAGGAGAGGATAGGATAGAGGATAGGATAGGATAGGGGTAGGATAGGATAGAGGATATGATAGGATAGAGGATAGGTTCGGATAGAGGATAGGATAGGGGATAGGATAGGATAGGATAGAGAATAGGATAGGATAGAGGATAGGATAGGATAGAGGATAGGATAGGATAGAGGATAGGATAGGATAGGATAGAGGATAGGTTAGTATAGTGGATAGGATAGGGGATTTTATAGGATAGAGGATAGGATAGGATAGAGGATAGGAAAGGATAGAGGATAGGATAGGATAGTGGATAGGATAGGGGATTTTATAGGATAGAGGATAGGATAGGATAGACGTTAGGATAGGATAGATGATAGAATAGGATAGAGGAGAGGATAGAGGATAGGATAGAGGATTGGATAGGATAGAGTATATTATAGGAAAGATGATATGATATGCTAGAGGATACGATATTATAGAGGATTGGATAGGATAGAGGATCGGATAGGATACAGGATAGGATAGGATAGAGGGTAGGATTGGATAGAGGAGAGGATAGGATAGATGATAGGATAGGATAGGGGATAGGATAGAGGATAGGATAGGATAGAGGATAGGATAGGATAGCGGATAGGATGGGATAGAGTATGGAATAGGATAGAGGATAGTATCGGATAGAGGATAGGATAGGGGATTGGATAGGATAGAGGATTGGATAGGATAGAGGATAGGATAGGATAGAGGATAGGATAGAATAGAGGATAGGATAGGATAGGATAGAGGATAGGATAGGATAGAGGATAGGATAGGGAATTTTATAGGATAGAGGATAGGATAGGATAGAGGATAGGAAAGGATAGAGGATAGGACAGGATAGAGCAGACGATAGAGGATAGGATAGGATAGAGGATAGGAAAGGATAGAGGATAGGATAGGATAGTGGATAGGACAGGATAGAGCAGACGATAGAGGATAGGATAGAGAATAGGATAGTATAGAGTATCGGATAGGATAGGATAGAGGATAGGAGACTATAGAGGATAGGATAGAGGACAGGAGACGATAGAGGATAGGATAGGAGAGAGGATAGGATAGGATAGATAATAGGATAGGATAGATGATAGAATAGAGGATAGGATAGAGGATTGGATAGGATAGAGTATATTATAGGAAAGAGGATATGATATGCTAGAGGATACGATATTATAGAGGATACGATATTATAGAGGATTGGATAGGATAGAGGATCGGATAGGATAGAGGATAGGATTGGATAGAGGGTAGGATTGGATAGAGGAGAGGATAGGATAGAGGATAGGATAGGATAGGATAGAGGATATGATAGGATAGAGGATAGGATAGGATAGAGGATAGGATAGAGGATAGGATAGAGGATAGGATAGAGGATAGGATAGAGGATAGGATAGGATAGAGGATAGGATAGGATAGCGGATAGGATAGGATAGAGGATAGGATAGGATAGAGGATAGGATAGGATAGAGGATAGGATAGGATAGAGAATAGGATAGGATAGAGGATATGAGAGGATAGAGGATAGGATAGGATAGAGGATAGGATAGGATAGAGGATAGGATAGGATAGAGGATAGGATAGGATAGAGGATAGGATAGGATAGAGGATAGGACATAGGATTGGATAGGATAGACGATAGGATAGGATAGAGGATAGAATAGGATAGAGGATAGGATAGGATAGAGGATAGGATTGGATAGAGGATAGGATAGGGGATAGGGTAGGATAGGATAGAGAATATGATAGGATAGAGGATAGGATAGGATAGAGGATAGGATAGGATAGGATAGAGGATAGGATAGTATAGTGGGTAGGATAGGGGATTTTATAGGATAGAGGATAGGATAGGATAGAGGATACGAAAGGATAGAGGATAGGATAGGATAGTGGATAGGATAGGGGATTTTATAGGATAGAGGATAGGATAGGATAGACGTTAGGATAGGATAGATGATAGAATAGGATAGAGGATAGGATAGAGGATAGGATAGAGGATTGGATAGGATAGAGTATATTATAGGAAAGAGGATATGATATGCTAGAGGATACGATATTATAGAGGATTGGATAGGATAGAGGATCGGATAGGATACAGGATAGGATAGGATAGAGGGTAGGATTGGATAGAGGAGAGGATAGGATAGACGATTGGATAGGATAGGGGATAGGATAGAGGATAGGATAGGATAGAGGATACGATATTATAGAGGATTGGATAGGATAGAGGATCGGATAGGATACAGGATAGGATAGGATAGAGGGTAGGATTGGATAGAGGAGAGGATAGGATAGACGATAGGATAGGATAGGGGATAGGATAGAGGATAGGATAGGATAGAGGATAGGATAGGATAGCGGATAGGATGGGATAGAGTATGGAATAGGATAGAGGATAGTATCCGATAGAGGATAGGATAGGGGATTGGATAGGATAGAGGATTGGATAGGATAGAGGATAGGATAGGATAGAGGATAGGATAGGATAGAGGATAGGATAGGATAGAGGATAGGATAGGGGATTTTATAGGATAGAGGATAGGATAGGATAGAGGATAGGAAAGGATAGAGGATAGGATAGGATAGTGGATAGGACAGGATAGAGCAGACGATAGAGGATAGGATAGGATAGAGGATAGGAAAGGATAGAGGATAGGATAGGATAGTGGATAGGACAGGATAGAGCAGACGATAGAGGATAGGATAGGATAGAGGATAGGATAGAGAATAGGATAGTATAGAGTATCGGATAGGATAGGATAGAGGATAGGAGACTATAGAGGATAGGATAGAGGACAGGAGACGATAGAGGATAGGATAGGAGAGAGGATAGGATAGGATAGATAATATTATAGGACAGAGGATAGGATAGAGGATAGGATAGGATAGAGGATAGGATAGGATAGGATAGAGGATAGGTTAGTATAGTTTATAGGATAGGGGATTTTATAGGATAGAGGATAGGATAGGATAGAGGATAGGAAAGGATAGAGGATAGGATTGGATAGTGGATAGGATAGGGGATTTTATAGGATAGAGGATAGGATAGGATAGACGTTAGGATAGAATAGATGATAGAATAGGATAGAGGAGAGGATAGAGGATAGGATAGAGGATTGGATAGGATAGAGTATATTATAGGAAAGATGATATGATATGCTAGAGGATACGATATTATAGAGGATTGGATAGGATAGAGGATCGGATAGGATACAGGATAGGATAGGATAGAGGGTAGGATTGGATAGAGGAGAGGATAGGATAGATGATAGGATAGGATAGGGGATAGGATAGAGGATAGGATAGGATAGAGGATAGGATAGGATAGCGGATAGGATGGGATAGAGTATGGAATAGGATAGAGGATCGGATAGCATAGGATAGAGGATAGGATAGTATAGGGGATTTTATAGGATAGAGGATAGGATAGGATAGAGGATAGGATAGGATTGAGGATAGGATTGAGGATAGGATTGAGGATAGGGATAGGATAGAGGATAGGATAGGATAGAGGATAGGATAGGATAGAGGATAGGATAGGATAGAGGATAGGATAGGATAGAGTATTGGACATAGGATTGGATAGGATGGACGATAGGATAGGATAGAGGATAGAATAGGATAGAGGATAGGATAGGATAGAGGATAGGATTGGATAGACGATAGGATAGGATAGGATAGAGAATAGGATAGGATAGAGGATAGGATAGGGGATTGGATAGGATAGAGGATAGGAGACGATGGAGGATAGGATAGGATAGAGGATAGGATAGAGGATAGGATAGGATAGAGGATAGGATAGGATAGAGGATTGGATAGGATCGACCTTAGGATAGGATAGTAGATAGAATAGGATAGAGGATACAATCGGATGGGTGATATGATAGGATAGAGGATAGGATAGGATAGAGGATAGGATAGGATAGAGGATAGGATAGGATAGAGGATAGGATAGGATAGAGGATCGGATAGGATAGGGGATAGGATAGGTTAGAGGATAGGAGACGATGGAGGATAGGATTGGATAGAGGATAGGATAGGATAGAGGATAGGATACGATAGACGATTGGATAGGATAGACGATAGGATAGGATAGAGGATAGAATAGGATAGAGGATAGGACATATGATTGGATAGGATAGACGATAGGATAGGATAGAGGATAGAATAGGATAGAGGATAGGATAGAGGATAGGATAGAGGATAGGATAGAGGATAGGATAGTGGATAGGATAGAGGATTGGATAGGATAGAGGATATTATAGGAAAGAAGATATGATATGCTAGAGCATACGATATTGTAGAGGATAGGATAGGATAGAGGATAGGATAGGATAGAGGATAGGATAGGATAGCTGATAGGATAGGATAGAGGATTGGATAGGATAGAGGATAGGATAGATAGCGGATAGGATAGGATAGAGGATATGATAGGATGGAGGATAGGATAGGATAGAGGATAGGATAGGATAGAGGATAGGATAGGATAGAGGATAGGATAGGATAGAGGATAGGATAGGGGATTGGATAGGATAGAGAATAGGATAGGATAGAGGATAGGATAGGATAGAGGACAGGAGACGATAGAGGATAGGATAGGAGAGAGGATAGGATAGGATAGATAATAGGATAGGATAGAGGATAGGATAGGATAGAGGATAGGATAGGATAGAGGATAGGATAGAGGATAGGATAGAGGATAGGATAGGATAGAGGATAGGATAGGACATAAGATTGGATAGGATAGACGATAGGATAGGATAGAGGATAGAATAGGATAGAGGATAGGATAGAGGATAGGATAGAGGATAGGATAGAGGATAGGATAGAGGATAGGATAGAGGATTGAATAGGATAGAGGATATTATAGGAAAGAGGATATGATATGCTAGAGGATACAATATTATAGAGGATAGGATAGGATAGAGGATCGGATAGGATAGAGGATTGGATAGGATAGAGGAGAGGATGGGTTTGAGGATAGGATAGGATAGAGGATAGGATAGGATAGAGGATAGGATAGGATAGCGGAGAGGATAGGATAGAGGATTCCATAGGATAGAGGATAGGATAGGATACAGGATAGGATAGGGGATAGGATAGAGAATAGGATAGAGGATAGGATAGAGGATTGGATAGGATAGACGATAGGATAGGATAGAGGATAGAATAGGATAGAGGATAGGATAAGATAGAGGATAGGATAGGATCGAGGATAGGATAGGATAGAGGATCGGATAGGATCGAGGATAGGATAGGATAGAGGATAGGATAGGATAGGATAGAGTATAGGATAGGATAGAGGATAGGATACGGAATAGGATGGGATAGAGAATAGGATAGGATAGAGGATAGGATAGGATAGAGGATAGGATAGGATAGAGGATAGGATAGATAGCGGATAGGATAGGATAGAGGATAGGATAGGATAGAGGATAGGATAGGATAGAGGATAGGATAGAGGATTGGATAGGATAGAGTATATTATAGGAAAGATGATATGATATGCTAGAGGATACGATATTATAGAGGATTGGATAGGATAGAGGATCGGATAGGATACAGGATAGGATAGGATAGAGGGTAGGATTGGATAGAGGAGAGGATAGGATAGATGATAGGATAGGATAGGGGATAGGATAGAGGATAGGATAGGATAGAGGATAGGATAGGATAGCGGATAGGATGGGATAGAGTATGGAATAGGATAGAGGATAGTATCGGATAGAGGATAGGATAGGGGATTGGATAGGATAGAGGATTGGATAGGATAGAGGATAGGATAGGATAGAGGATAGGATAGAATAGAGGATAGGATAGGATAGGATAGAGGATAGGATAGGATAGAGGATAGGATAGGGAATTTTATAGGATAGAGGATAGGATAGGATAGAGGATAGGAAAGGATAGAGGATAGGACAGGATAGAGCAGACGATAGAGGATAGGATAGGATAGAGGATAGGAAAGGATAGAGGATAGGATAGGATAGTGGATAGGACAGGATAGAGCAGACGATAGAGGATAGGATAGAGAATAGGATAGTATAGAGTATCGGATAGGATAGGATAGAGGATAGGAGACTATAGAGGATAGGATAGAGGACAGGAGACGATAGAGGATAGGATAGGAGAGAGGATAGGATAGGATAGATAATAGGATAGGATAGATGATAGAATAGAGGATAGGATAGAGGATTGGATAGGATAGAGTATATTATAGGAAAGAGGATATGATATGCTAGAGGATACGATATTATAGAGGATACGATATTATAGAGGATTGGATAGGATAGAGGATCGGATAGGATAGAGGATAGGATTGGATAGAGGGTAGGATTGGATAGAGGAGAGGATAGGATAGAGGATAGGATAGGATAGGATAGAGGATATGATAGGATAGAGGATAGGATAGGATAGAGGATAGGATAGAGGATAGGATAGAGGATAGGATAGAGGATAGGATAGAGGATAGGATAGGATAGAGGATAGGATAGGATAGCGGATAGGATAGGATAGAGGATAGGATAGGATAGAGGATAGGATAGGATAGAGGATAGGATAGGATAGAGAATAGGATAGGATAGAGGATATGAGAGGATAGAGGATAGGATAGGATAGAGGATAGGATAGGATAGAGGATAGGATAGGATAGAGGATAGGATAGGATAGAGGATAGGATAGGATAGAGGATAGGACATAGGATTGGATAGGATAGACGATAGGATAGGATAGAGGATAGAATAGGATAGAGGATAGGATAGGATAGAGGATAGGATTGGATAGAGGATAGGATAGGGGATAGGGTAGGATAGGATAGAGAATATGATAGGATAGAGGATAGGATAGGATAGAGGATAGGATAGGATAGGATAGAGGATAGGATAGTATAGTGGGTAGGATAGGGGATTTTATAGGATAGAGGATAGGATAGGATAGAGGATACGAAAGGATAGAGGATAGGATAGGATAGTGGATAGGATAGGGGATTTTATAGGATAGAGGATAGGATAGGATAGACGTTAGGATAGGATAGATGATAGAATAGGATAGAGGATAGGATAGAGGATAGGATAGAGGATTGGATAGGATAGAGTATATTATAGGAAAGAGGATATGATATGCTAGAGGATACGATATTATAGAGGATTGGATAGGATAGAGGATCGGATAGGATACAGGATAGGATAGGATAGAGGGTAGGATTGGATAGAGGAGAGGATAGGATAGACGATTGGATAGGATAGGGGATAGGATAGAGGATAGGATAGGATAGAGGATACGATATTATAGAGGATTGGATAGGATAGAGGATCGGATAGGATACAGGATAGGATAGGATAGAGGGTAGGATTGGATAGAGGAGAGGATAGGATAGACGATAGGATAGGATAGGGGATAGGATAGAGGATAGGATAGGATAGAGGATAGGATAGGATAGCGGATAGGATGGGATAGAGTATGGAATAGGATAGAGGATAGTATCCGATAGAGGATAGGATAGGGGATTGGATAGGATAGAGGATTGGATAGGATAGAGGATAGGATAGGATAGAGGATAGGATAGGATAGAGGATAGGATAGGATAGAGGATAGGATAGGGGATTTTATAGGATAGAGGATAGGATAGGATAGAGGATAGGAAAGGATAGAGGATAGGATAGGATAGTGGATAGGACAGGATAGAGCAGACGATAGAGGATAGGATAGGATAGAGGATAGGAAAGGATAGAGGATAGGATAGGATAGTGGATAGGACAGGATAGAGCAGACGATAGAGGATAGGATAGGATAGAGGATAGGATAGAGAATAGGATAGTATAGAGTATCGGATAGGATAGGATAGAGGATAGGAGACTATAGAGGATAGGATAGAGGACAGGAGACGATAGAGGATAGGATAGGAGAGAGGATAGGATAGGATAGATAATATTATAGGACAGAGGATAGGATAGAGGATAGGATAGGATAGAGGATAGGATAGGATAGGATAGAGGATAGGTTAGTATAGTGGATAGGATAGGGGATTTTATAGGATAGAGGATAGGATAGGATAGAGGATAGGAAAGGATAGAGGATAGGATTGGATAGTGGATAGGATAGGGGATTTTATAGGATAGAGGATAGGATAGGATAGACGTTAGGATAGAATAGATGATAGAATAGGATAGAGGAGAGGATAGAGGATAGGATAGAGGATTGGATAGGATAGAGTATATTATAGGAAAGATGATATGATATGCTAGAGGATACGATATTATAGAGGATTGGATAGGATAGAGGATCGGATAGGATACAGGATAGGATAGGATAGAGGGTAGGATTGGATAGAGGAGAGGATAGGATAGATGATAGGATAGGATAGGGGATAGGATAGAGGATAGGATAGGATAGAGGATAGGATAGGATAGCGGATAGGATGGGATAGAGTATGGAATAGGATAGAGGATCGGATAGCATAGGATAGAGGATAGGATAGTATAGGGGATTTTATAGGATAGAGGATAGGATAGGATAGAGGATAGGATAGGATTGAGGATAGGATTGAGGATAGGATTGAGGATAGGGATAGGATAGAGGATAGGATAGGATAGAGGATAGGATAGGATAGAGGATAGGATAGGATAGAGGATAGGATAGGATAGAGTATTGGACATAGGATTGGATAGGATGGACGATAGGATAGGATAGAGGATAGAATAGGATAGAGGATAGGATAGGATAGAGGATAGGATTGGATAGACGATAGGATAGGATAGGATAGAGAATAGGATAGGATAGAGGATAGGATAGGGGATTGGATAGGATAGAGGATAGGAGACGATGGAGGATAGGATAGGATAGAGGATAGGATAGAGGATAGGATAGGATAGAGGATAGGATAGGATAGAGGATTGGATAGGATCGACCTTAGGATAGGATAGTAGATAGAATAGGATAGAGGATACAATCGGATGGGTGATATGATAGGATAGAGGATAGGATAGGATAGAGGATAGGATAGGATAGAGGATAGGATAGGATAGAGGATAGGATAGGATAGAGGATCGGATAGGATAGGGGATAGGATAGGTTAGAGGATAGGAGACGATGGAGGATAGGATTGGATAGAGGATAGGATAGGATAGAGGATAGGATACGATAGACGATTGGATAGGATAGACGATAGGATAGGATAGAGGATAGAATAGGATAGAGGATAGGACATATGATTGGATAGGATAGACGATAGGATAGGATAGAGGATAGAATAGGATAGAGGATAGGATAGAGGATAGGATAGAGGATAGGATAGAGGATAGGATAGTGGATAGGATAGAGGATTGGATAGGATAGAGGATATTATAGGAAAGAAGATATGATATGCTAGAGCATACGATATTGTAGAGGATAGGATAGGATAGAGGATAGGATAGGATAGAGGATAGGATAGGATAGCTGATAGGATAGGATAGAGGATTGGATAGGATAGAGGATAGGATAGATAGCGGATAGGATAGGATAGAGGATATGATAGGATGGAGGATAGGATAGGATAGAGGATAGGATAGGATAGAGGATAGGATAGGATAGAGGATAGGATAGGATAGAGGATAGGATAGGGGATTGGATAGGATAGAGAATAGGATAGGATAGAGGATAGGATAGGATAGAGGACAGGAGACGATAGAGGATAGGATAGGACAGAGGATAGGATAGGATAGATAATAGGATAGGATAGAGGATAGGATAGGATAGAGGATAGGATAGGATAGAGGATAGGATAGAGGATAGGATAGGATAGAGGATAGGATAGGACATAAGATTGGATAGGATAGACGATAGGATAGGATAGAGGATAGAATAGGATAGAGGATAGGATAGAGGATAGGATAGAGGATAGGATAGAGGATAGGATAGAGGATAGGATAGAGGATTGAATAGGATAGAGGATATTATAGGAAAGAGGATATGATATGCTAGAGGATACAATATTATAGAGGATAGGATAGGATAGAGGATCGGATAGGATAGAGGATTGGATAGGATAGAGGAGAGGATGGGTTTGAGGATAGGATAGGATAGAGGATAGGATAGGATAGAGGATAGGATAGGATAGCGGAGAGGATAGGATAGAGGATTCCATAGGATAGAGGATAGGATAGGATACAGGATAGGATAGGGGATAGGATAGAGAATAGGATAGAGGATAGGATAGAGGATTGGATAGGATAGACGATAGGATAGGATAGAGGATAGAATAGGATAGAGGATAGGATAAGATAGAGGATAGGATAGGATCGAGGATAGGATAGGATAGAGGATCGGATAGGATCGAGGATAGGATAGGATAGAGGATAGGATAGGATAGGATAGAGTATAGGATAGGATAGAGGATAGGATACGGAATAGGATGGGATAGAGAATAGGATAGGATAGAGGATAGGATAGGATAGAGGATAGGATAGGATAGAGGATAGGATAGATAGCGGATAGGATAGGATAGAGGATATGATAGGATAGAGGATAGGATAGGATAGAGGATAGGATAGGATAGAGGATAGGATAGGATAGAGGATAGGATAGGGGATTGGATAGGATAGAGGATAGGATAGGATAGAGGATAGGATATGATTGAGGATAGGATAGGATAGAGGATAGGATAGATAGAGGATAGGATAGGATAGAGGATATGATAGGATAGAGGATAGGATAGGATAGAGGATAGGATAGGATAAAGGATAGGATAGGATAGAGGATAGGATAGGGGATAGGATAGGATAGAGGATATGATAGGATAGAGGATAGGATAGGATAGAGAATAGGATAGGATAGAGGATAGGATAGGATAGAGGATAGGATAGATAGCGGATAGGATAGGATAGAGGATATGATAGGATAGAGGATAGGATAGGATAGAGGATAGGATAGGATAGAGGATAGGATAGAGGATAGGATAGAGGATAGGATAGAGGATTGAATAGGATAGAGGATATTATAGGAAAGAGGATATGATATGCTAGAGGATACAATATTATAGAGGATAGGATAGGATAGAGGATCGGATAGGATAGAGGATTGGATAGGATAGAGGAGAGGATGGGTTTGAGGATAGGATAGGATAGAGGATAGGATAGGATAGAGGATAGGATAGGATAGCGGAGAGGATAGGATAGAGGATTCCATAGGATAGAGGATAGGATAGGATACAGGATAGGATAGGGGATAGGATAGAGAATAGGATAGAGGATAGGATAGAGGATTGGATAGGATAGACGATAGGATAGGATAGAGGATAGAATAGGATAGAGGATAGGATAAGATAGAGGATAGGATAGGATCGAGGATAGGATAGGATAGAGGATCGGATAGGATCGAGGATAGGATAGGATAGAGGATAGGATAGGATAGGATAGAGTATAGGATAGGATAGAGGACAGGATACGGAATAGGATGGGATAGAGAATAGGATAGGATAGAGGATAGGATAGGATAGAGGATAGGATAGGATAGAGGATAGGATAGATAGCGGATAGGATAGGATAGAGGATATGATAGGATAGAGGATAGGATAGGATAGAGGATAGGATAGGATAGAGGATAGGATAGGATAGAGGATAGGATAGGGGATTGGATAGGATAGAGGATAGGATAGGATAGAGGATAGGATATGATTGAGGATAGGATAGGATAGAGGATAGGATAGATAGAGGATAGGATAGGATAGAGGATATGATAGGATAGAGGATAGGATAGGATAGAGGATAGGATAGGATAGAGGATAGGATAGGATAGAGGATAGGATAGGGGATAGGATAGGATAGAGGATATGATAGGATAGAGGATAGGATAGGATAGAGAATAGGATAGGATAGAGGATAGGATAGGATAGAGGATAGGATAGGATAGAGGATAGGATAGGATAGAGGATAGGATAGATAGCGGATAGGATAGGATAGAGGATATGATAGGATAGAGGATAGGATAGGATAGAGGATAGGATAGGATAGAGGATAGGATAGAGGATAGGAAAGAGGATAGGATAGGATAGAGTATATTATAGGAAAGAGGATATGATATGCTACAGGATACGATATTATAGAGGATCGGATAGGATAGAGGATAGGATTGGATAGAGGGTAGGATTGGATAGAGGATAGGATAGGATAGAGGATAGGATAGGATAGAGGATAGGATAGGATAGCTGATAGGATAGGATAGAGGATAGGATAGGATAGAGGATAGGATAGATAGCGGATAGGATAGGATAGAGGATATGATAGGATAGAGGATAGGATAGGATAGAGGATAGGATAGGATAGAGGATAGGATAGGATAGAGGATAGGATAGGGGATTGGATAGGATAGAGGATAGGATAGGATAGAGGATAGGATATGATTGAGGATAGGATAGGATAGAGGATAGGATAGATAGAGGATAGGATAGGATAGAGGATATGATAGGATAGAGGATAGGATAAGATAGAGGATAGGATAGGATAGAGGATAGGATAGATAGCGGATAGGATAGGATAGAGGATATGATAGGATAGAGGATAGGATAGGATAGAGGATAGGATAGGATAGAGGATAGGATAGGATAGAGGATAGGATAGGATAGCTGATAGGATAGGATAGAGGATAGGATAGGATAGAGGATAGGATAGATAGCGGATAGGATAGGATAGAGGATATGATAGGATAGAGGATCGGATAGGATAGAGGATTGGATAGGATAGAGGAGAGGATGGGTTTGAGGATAGGATAGGATAGAGGATAGGATAGGATAGAGGATAGGATAGGATAGCGGAGAGGATAGGATAGAGGATTCCATAGGATAGAGGATAGGATACGATACAGGATAGGATAGGGGATAGGATAGAGAATAGGATAGAGGATACGATAGAGGATTGGATAGGATAGACGATAGGATAGGATAGAGGATAGAATAGGATAGAGGATAGGATAAGATAGAGGATAGGATAGGATCGAGGATAGGATAGGATAGAGGATCGGATAGGATCGAGGATAGGATAGGATAGAGGATAGGATAGGATAGGATAGAGTATAGGATAGGATAGAGGATAGGATACGGAATAGGATGGGATAGAGAATAGGATAGGATAGAGGATAGGATAGGATAGAGGATAGGATAGGATAGAGGATAGGATAGATAGCGGATAGGATAGGATAGAGGATATGATAGGATAGAGGATAGGATAGGATAGAGGATAGGATAGGATAGAGGATAGGATAGGATAGAGGATAGGATAGGGGATTGGATAGGATAGAGGATAGGATAGGATAGAGGATAGGATATGATTGAGGATAGGATAGGATAGAGGATAGGATAGAAAGAGGATAGGATAGGATAGAGGATATGATAGGATAGAGGATAGGATAGGATAGAGGATAGGATAGGATAAAGGATAGGATAGGATAGAGGATAGGATAGGGGATAGGATAGGATAGAGGATATGATAGGATAGAGGATAGGATAGGATAGAGAATAGGATAGGATAGAGGATAGGATAGGATAGAGGATAGGATAGATAGCGGATAGGATAGGATAGAGGATATGATAGGATAGAGGATAGGATAGGATAGAGGATAGGATAGGATAGAGGATAGGATAGAGGATAGGATAGAGGATAGGATAGAGGATTGAATAGGATAGAGGATATTATAGGAAAGAGGATATGATATGCTAGAGGATACAATATTATAGAGGATAGGATAGGATAGAGGATCGGATAGGATAGAGGATTGGATAGGATAGAGGAGAGGATGGGTTTGAGGATAGGATAGGATAGAGGATAGGATAGGATAGAGGATAGGATAGGATAGCGGAGAGGATAGGATAGAGGATTCCATAGGATAGAGGATAGGATAGGATACAGGATAGGATAGGGGATAGGATAGAGAATAGGATAGAGGATAGGATAGAGGATTGTATAGGATAGACGATAGGATAGGATAGAGGATAGAATAGGATAGAGGATAGGATAAGATAGAGGATAGGATAGGATCGAGGATAGGATAGGATAGAGGATCGGATAGGATCGAGGATAGGATAGGATAGAGGATAGGATAGGATAGGATAGAGTATAGGATAGGATAGAGGATAGGATACGGAATAGGATGGGATAGAGAATAGGATAGGATAGAGGATAGGATAGGATAGAGGATAGGATAGGATAGAGGATAGGATAGATAGCGGATAGGATAGGATAGAGGATATGATAGGATAGAGGATAGGATAGGATAGAGGATAGGATAGGATAGAGGATAGGATAGGATAGAGGATAGGATAGGGGATTGGATAGGATAGAGGATAGGATAGGATAGAGGATAGGATATGATTGAGGATAGGATAGGATAGAGGATAGGATAGATAGAGGATAGGATAGGATAGAGGATATGATAGGATAGAGGATAGGATAGGATAGAGGATCGGATAGGATAGAGGATAGTATAGGATAGAAGGTAGGATTGGATAGAGGAGAGGATAGGATAGAGGATAGGATAGGATAGGGGATAGGATATGATAGAGGATATGATAGGATAGAGGATAGGATAGGATAGAGGATAGGATAGGATTGAGGATATTATAGGAAAGAAGATATGATATGCTAGAGGATACGATATTGTAGAGGATAGGATAGGATAGAGGATAGGATAGGATAGATGATAGGATAGAGGATAGGATAGGATGGAGGATGGGATATGATTGAGGAGAGGATAGCATAGAGGATAGGATAGGATAGAGGATAGGATAGGATAGAGGAGAGGAGAGGATAGGATAGGATAGAGGATAGGATAGTATAGTGGATAGGATAGGGGATTTTATAGGATAGAGGATAGGATAGGATAGAGGATAGGATAGGATTGAGGATAGGATTGATGATAGGATTGAGGATAGGATAGGATAGAGGATAGGATAGGATAGAGGATAGGATAGGATAGAGGATAGGATAGGATAGGGGATAGGATAGGATAGTGGATAGGACAGGATAGAGCAGACGATAGAGGATAGGATAGGATAGAGGATAGAGATAGAGAATAGGATAGGATAGAGGATCGGATAGGATAGGATAGAGGATCGGATAGCATAGGATAGAGGATAGGAGACTATAGAGGATAGGATAGAGGACAGGAGACGATAGAGGATAGGATAGGAGAGAGGATAGGATAGGATAGATAATAGGATAGGATAGAGGATAGGATAGGATAGAGGATAGGATAGGATAGAGGATAGGATAGGATAGAGGATAGGATAGGATAGAGGATTGGACATAGGATTGGATAGGATGGACGATAGGATAGGATAGAGGATAGAATAGGATAGAGGATAGGATAGGATAGAGGATAGGATTGGATAGACGATAGGATAGGATAGGATAGAGAATAGGATAGGATAGAGGATAGGATAGGGGATTGGATAGGATAGAGGATAGGGGACGATGGAGGATAGGATAGGATAGAGGATAGGATAGGATAGAGGATAGGATACGATAGTCGATTGGATAGGATAGACGATAGGATAGGATAGAGGATAAAATAGGATAGAGGATAGGACATATGATTGGATAGGATAGACGATAGGATAGGATAGAGGATAGAATAGGATAGAGGATAGGATAGAGGATAGGATAGAGGATAGGATAGTGGATAGGATAGAGGATTGGATAGGATAGAGGATATTATAGGAAAGAAGATATGATATGCTAGAGGATACGATATTGTAGAGGATAGGATAGGATAGAGGATAGGATAGGATAGATGATAGGATAGAGGATAGGATAGGATAGAGGGTAGGATTGGATAGAGGATAGGATAGGGGATAGGATAGGATAGGATAGATAATAGTATAGGATAGAGGATTGGATAGGATAGACGTTAGGATAGGATAGAGGATAGAATAGGATACAGGATAGGATAGAGGATAGGATAGAGGATAGGATAGAGGATAGGATAGGATTGAGGATATTATAGGAAAGAAGATATGATATGCTAGAGGATACGATATTGTAGAGGATAGGATAGGATAGAGGATAGGATAGGATAGATGATAGGATAGAGGATAGGATAGGATAGAGGATAGGATATGATTGAGGAGTGGATAGCATAGAGGATAGGGTAGGATAGAGGATAGCATAGGATAGAGGAGAGGATAGGATAGGATAGGATAGAGGATAGGATAGGATAGATGATAGGATAGAGGATAGGATAGGATAGAGGGTAGGATTGGATAGAGGATAGGATAGGGGATAGGATAGGATAGGATAGAGGATAGTATAGGATAGAGGATTGGATAGGATAGACGTTAGGATAGGATAGAGGATAGAATAGGATACAGGATAGGATAGAGGATAGGATAGAGGATTGGATAGGATAGAGTATATTATAGGAAAGAGGATATGATATGCTAGAGGATACGATATTATAGAGGATTGGATAGGATAGAGGATCGGATAGGATAGAGGATAGGATAGGATAGAGGGTAGGATTGGATAGAGGAGAGGATAGGATAGAGGATAGGATAGGATAGGGGATAGGATAGGATAGAGGATATGATATGATAGAGGATAGGATAGGATAGAGGATTGGATAGGGTAGAGGATAAAATAGGATAGAGGATAGGACATATGATTGGATAGGATAGACGATAGGATAGGATAGAGGATAGAATAGGATAGAGGATAGGATAGAGGATAGGATAGAGGATAGGATAGTGGATAGGATAGAGTATTGGATAGGATAGAGGATATTATAGGAAAGAAGATATGATATGCTAGAGGATACGATATTGTAGAGGATAGGATAGGATAGAGGATAGGATAGGATAGATGATAGGATAGAGGATAGGATAGGATAGAGGGTAGGATTGGATAGAGGATAGGATAGGGGATAGGATAGGATAGGATAGAGGATAGTATAGGATAGAGGATTGGATAGGATAGACGTTAGGATAGGATAGAGGATAGAATAGGATACAGGATAGGATAGAGGATAGGATAGAGGATTGGATAGGATAGAGTATATTATAGGAAAGAGGATATGATATGCTAGAGGATACGATATTATAGAGGATTGGATAGGATAGAGGATCGGATAGGATAGAGGATAGGATAGGATAGAGGGTAGGATTGGATAGAGGAGAGGATAGGATAGAGGATAGGATAGGATAGGGGATAGGATAGGATAGAGGATATGATATGATAGAGGGTAGGATAGGATAGAGAATAGGATAGGATAGAGGATAGGATAGGGGATTGGATAGGATAGAGGATAGGAGATGATGGAGGATAGGATGGGATAGAGGATAGGATAGGATAGAGGATAGGATAGGATAGAGGATAGGATAGAGGATAGGATAGAGGATAGGATAGAGGATATGATAGGATAGAGGATCGGATAGGATCGAGGATTAAATAGGATAGAGGATAGGATAGGATACAGGATAGGATAGGATAGAGGATAGGATAGGATAGAGGATAGGATAGGATAGAGGATATGATAGGATAGAGGATAGGATAGGTTAGAGGATAGGATAGGATAGAGGATAGGATAGAGGATAGGATAGAGGATAGGATAGAGGATAGGATAGGATAAAGGATAGGATAGGACATAAGATTGGATAGGATAGACGATAGGATAGGATAGAGGATAGAATAGGATAGAGGATAGGATAGAGGATAGGATAGATGATAGGATAGAGGATTGAATAGGATAGAGGATATTATAGGAAAGAGGATATGATATGCTAGAGGATACGATATTATAGAGGATAGGATAGGATAGAGGATCGGATAGGATAGAGGATTGGATAGGATAGAGGATCGGATAGGATCGAGGATAGGATAGGATAGAGGTTATGATAGGATAGGATAGAGTATAGGATAGGATAGAGGATAGGATAGGATAGAGGATAGGATAGGGGATAGGATGGGATAGAGGATAGGATAGGATAGAGGATAGGACATAGGATTGGATGGGATAGACGATAGGCTAGGATAGAGGATAGAATAGGATAGCGGATAGGATAGAGGATTGGATAGGATAGAGGATATTATAAGAAAGAAGATATGATATGCTAGAGGATACGATATTATAGAGGATAGGATAGGATAGAGGATCGGATAGGATAGAGGATACGATATTATAGAGGATAGGATAGGATAGAGGATCGGATAGGGGGTAGGATAGGATAGAGAATAGGATAGGATAGAGGGTAGGATAGGGGATTGGATAGGTTAGAGGATAGGAGACGATGGAGGATGGGATAGGATAGCGGATAGGATAGGATAGAGAATAGGATAGGATAGAGGATAGGATAGGATAGAGGATAGGATAGGATAGAGGATATGATAGGATAGAAGATAGGATAGGATAGAGGATAGGATAGGACAGAGGATAGGATAGGATAGAGGACAGGAGACGATAGAGGATAGGATAGGAGAGAGGATAGGATAGGATAGATAATAGGATAGGATAGGGGATAGGATAGGATAGAGGATAGGATAGGATAGAGGATAGGATAGAGGATAGGATAGAGGATAGGATAGGATAGCGGAGAGGATAGGATAGAGGATCGGATAGGATCGAGGATATGATAGGATAGAGGTTAGGATAGGATAGAGGATAGGATAGGATAGAGGATCGGATAGGATAGAGGATTGGATAGGATAGAGGATCGGATAGGATCGAGGATAGGATAGGATAGAGGTTATGATAGCATAGGATAGAGTATAGGATAGGATAGAGGATAGGATAGGATAGAGGATAGGATAGGGGATAGGATGGGATAGAGGATAGGATAGGATAGAGGATAGGACATAGGATTGGATGGGATAGACGATAGGCTAGGATAGAGGATAGAATAGGATAGCGGATAGGATAGAGGATTGGATAGGATAGAGGATATTATAAGAAAGAAGATATGATATGCTAGAGGATACGATATTATAGAGGATAGGATAGGATAGAGGATCGGATAGGATAGAGGATACGATATTATAGAGGATAGGATAGGATAGAGGATCGGATAGGGGATAGGATAGGATAGAGAATAGGATAGGATAGAGGGTAGGATAGGGGATTGGATAGGTTAGAGGATAGGAGACGATGGAGGATGGGATAGGATAGCGGATAGGATAGGATAGAGAATAGGATAGGATAGAGGATAGGATAGGATAGAGGATAGGATAGGATAGAGGATATGATAGGATAGAAGATAGGATAGGATAGAGGATAGGATAGGACAGAGGATAGGATAGGATAGAGGACAGGAGACGATAGAGGATAGGATAGGAGAGAGGATAGGATAGGATAGATAATAGGATAGGATAGGGGATAGGATAGGATAGAGGATAGGATAGGATAGAGGATAGGATAGAGGATAGGATAGAGGATAGGATAGGATAGAGGATAGGATAGGAAAGAGGATATGATATGCTAGAGGATACGATATTATAGAGGATAGGATAGGATAGAGGATCGGATAGGATAGAGGATTGGATAGGATAGAGGAGAGGATAGGATAGAGGATAGGAACGAGGGTTGGATAGTATAAAGGATAGGAGAGGATAGAGGATAGGATAGGATTGAGGATAGGATAGGATAGAGGATAGGATAGGATAGAGGATAGGATAGGATAGAGGATAGGATAGGATAGAGGATAGGATAGGATAGAGGATATGATAGGATAGAGGTTAGGATAGGATAGAGGATAGGATAGGATAGAGGATAGGACATAGGATTGGATAGGATAGACGATAGGATAGGATAGAGGATAGAATAGGATAGGATAGAGGTTAGGATAGGGGATAGGATAGGATAGAGAATAGGATAGGATAGAGGGTAGGATAGGGGATTGGATAGGTTAGATGATAGGATACGATGGAGGATGGGATAGGATAGCGGATAGGATAGGATAGAGGATAGGATAGGATAGAGGATTTGATAGGATTGAGGATAGTATAGGATAGAGGATAGGATAGGATAGCGGATAGGATAGGATAGAGTATAGAATAGGATAGAGGATAGGGTCGGATGGGTGATAGGATAGGATAGAGCATAGGATAGGATAGAGAATAGGATAGGATAGAGGATAGGATAGGGGATTGGATAGGATAGAGGATAGGATAGGATAGAGGATATGATAGGGGATAGGATAGGATAGAGAATAGGATAGGATAGAGGATAGGATAGGGAATGGGATAGGATAGAGGATAGGAGACGATAGATGATAGGATAGGATTGAGGATAGGATAGGATAGAGGATAGGATAGGATAGAAGATTGGATAGGATAGACGATAGGATATGATACAGGATAGGACATAGGATTGGATAGGATAGAGGATAGAATAGGATAGAGGATAGGATAAGATAGAGGATAGGATTGGATAGAGGATAGGATAAGGGATAGGATAGGATAGGATATAGAATAGGATAGGATAGAGGATAGGATAGGGGATTTGATAGGATAGAGGATAGGAGACGATGGAGGATAGGATAGGATAGAGGATAGGATAGGATAGAGCATAGGATAGGGTAGAGGATTGGATAGGATAGACGTTAGGATAGGATAGAGGATAGAATAGGATAGACGATAGGATAGAGGATAGGATAGAGGATTGGATAGGATAGAGGATATTATAGGAAAGAGGATATGATATGCTAGAGGATACGATATTATAGAGGATAGGATAAGATAGAGGATCGCATAGGATAGAGGATTGGATAGGATAGAGGATAGGATAGGATAGCGGATAGGATAGGATAGAGTATAGAATAGGATAGAGGGTGGAATCGGATGGGTGATAGGATAGGATAGAGGATAGGATAGGATAGAGAATAGGATAGGATAGAGGATATGATAGGATAGAGTATAGAATAGGATAGAGGATAGGGTCGGATGGGTGATAGGATAGGATAGAGGATAGGATAGGATAGAGAATTGGATAGGATAGAGGATAGGATAGGGGATTGGATAGGATAGAGGATAGGATAGGATAGAGGATAGGATGGGATAGAGGATAGGTTAGGATAGAGGATAGGATAGGCTAGAGGATAGGATAGGATAGAGGTTATGATAGCATAGGATAGAGTATAGGATAGGATAGAGGATAGGATAGGATAGAGGATAGGATAGGGGATAGGATGGGATAGAGGATAGGATAGGATAGAGGATAGGACATAGGATTGGATGGGATAGACGATAGGCTAGGATAGAGGATAGAATAGGATAGCGGATAGGATAGAGGATTGGATAGGATAGAGGATATTATAAGAAAGAAGATATGATATGCTAGAGGATACGATATTATAGAGGATAGGATAGGATAGAGGATACGATATTATAGAGGGTAGGATAGGATAGAGGATCGGATAGGGGATAGGATAGGATAGAGAATAGGATAGGATAGAGGGTAGGATAGGGGATTGGATAGGTTAGAGGATAGGAGACGATGGAGGATGGGATAGGATAGCGGATAGGATAGGATAGAGAATAGGATAGGATAGAGGATAGGATAGGATAGAGGATAGGATAGGATAGAGGATATGATAGGATAGAAGATAGGATAGGATAGAGGATAGGATAGGACAGAGGATAGGATAGGATAGAGGACAGGAGACGATAGAGGATAGGATAGGAGAGAGGATAGGATAGGATAGATAATAGGATAGGATAGGGGATAGGATAGGATAGAGGATAGGATAGGGGATAGGATGGGATAGAGAATAGGATAGGATAGAGAATAGGATAGGAGATTGGGCAGGATAGAGGATAGGAGACGATGGAGGATAGGATGCGATAGAGGATAGGATAGGATAGAGGATAGGATAGGATAGAGGCTTGGATAGGATAGAGGAGAGGATAGGTTAGAGGATAGGATAGGATAGAGGATAGGATAGGATAGAGGATAGGATAGGATAGAGAAGAGGATAGGATAGAGGATATGATAGGATAGAGGATAGGATAGGATAGAGGATAGGATAGGATAGAGGATAGGATAAGATAGAGGATAGGATAGGAGAGAGGGTAGGATAGGGGATTGGATAGGTTAGAGGATAGGAGACGATGGAGGATGGGATAGGATAGCGGATAGGATTGGATAGAGGATCGGATAGGATAGAGGATTGGATAGGATAGAGGAGAGGATAGGATAGAGGATAGGAACGAGGGTTGGATAGTATAAAGGATAGGAGAGGATAGAGGATATGATAGGATAGAAGATAGGATAGGATAGAGGATAGGATAGGACAGAGGATAGGATAGGATAGAGGACAGGAGACGATAGAGGATAGGATAGGAGAGAGGATAGGATAGGATAGATAATAGGATAGGATAGGGGATAGGATAGGATAGAGGATAGGATAGGGGATAGGATGGGATAGAGAATAGGATAGGATAGAGAATAGGATAGGAGATTGGGCAGGATAGAGGATAGGAGACGATGGAGGATAGGATGCGATAGAGGATAGGATAGGATAGAGGATAGGATAGGATAGAGGCTTGGATAGGATAGAGGAGAGGATAGGTTAGAGGATAGGATAGGATAGAGGATAGGATAGGATAGAGGATAGGATAGGATAGAGAAGAGGATAGGATAGAGGATATGATAGGATAGAGGATAGGATAGGATAGAGGATAGGATAGGATAGAGGATAGGATAAGATAGAGGATAGGATAGGAGAGAGGGTAGGATAGGGGATTGGATAGGTTAGAGGATAGGAGACGATGGAGGATGGGATAGGATAGCGGATAGGATTGGATAGAGGATCGGATAGGATAGAGGATTGGATAGGATAGAGGAGAGGATAGGATAGAGGATAGGAACGAGGGTTGGATAGTATAAAGGATAGGAGAGGATAGAGGATAGGATAGGATTGAGGATAGGATAGGATAGAGGATAGGATAGGATAGCATAGAGGATAGGATAGGATAGAGGATAGGATAAGATAGAGGATAGGATAGGATAGAAGATTGGATAGGATAGACGATAGGATATGATACAGGATAGGACATAGGATTGGATAGGATAGAGGATAGAATAGGATAGAGGATAGGATAAGATGGAGGATAGGATTGGATAGAGGATAGGATAAGGGATAGGATAGGATAGGATATAGAATAGGATAGGATAGAGGATAGGATAGGGGATTGGATAGGATAGAGGATAGGAGACGATGGAGGATAGGATAGGATAGAGGATAGGATAGGATAGAGCATAGGATAGGGTAGAGGATTGGATAGGATAGACGTTAGGATAGGATAGAGGATAGAATAGGATAGACGATGGGATAGACGATAGGATAGAGGATTGGATAGGATAGAGGATTGGGCAGGATAGAGGATAGGAGACGATGGAGGATAGGATGCGATAGAGGATAGGATAGGATAGAGGATAGGATAGGATAGAGGATTGGATAGGATAGAGGAGAGGATAGGTTAGAGGATAGGATAGGATAGAGGATAGGATAGGATAGAGGATAGGATAGGATAGAGTAGAGGATAGGATAGAGGATATGATAGGATAGAGGATAGGATAGGATAGAGGATAGGATAGGATAGAGAATAGGACATAGGATTGGATAGGATAGACGATAGGATAGGATAGAGGATAGAATAGGATAGAGGATAGGATAAGATAGAGGATAGGATAGGATCCAGGATAGGATAGGATAGAGGATAGGATAGGATAGCATAGAGGATAGGATAGGATAGAGGATAGGATAAGATAGAGGATAGGATAGGAGAGAGGGTAGGATAGGGGATTGGATAGGTTAGAGGATAGGAGACGATGGAGGATGGGATAGGATAGCGGATAGGATTGGATAGAGGATCGGATAGGATAGAGGATTGGATAGGATAGAGGAGAGGATAGGATAGAGGATAGGAACGAGGGTTGGATAGTATAAAGGATAGGAGAGGATAGAGGATAGGATAGGATTGAGGATAGGATAGGATAGAGGATAGGATAGGATAGAGGATAGGATAGGATAGAGGATAGGATAGGATAGAGGATAGGATAGGATAGAGGATAGGATAGGATAGAGGATATGATAGGATAGAGGTTAGGATAGGATAGAGGATAGGATAGGATAGAGGATAGGACATAGGATTGGATAGGATAGACGATAGGATAGGATAGAGGATAGAATAGGATAGAGGATAGGATAAGATAGAGGATCCAGGATAGGATAGGATTGAGGATAGGATAGGATAGAGGATAGGATAGGATAGCATAGAGGATAGGATAGGATAGAGGATAGGATAAGATAGAGGATAGGATAGGATAGAAGATTGGATAGGATAGACGATAGGATATGATACAGGATAGGACATAGGATTGGATAGGATAGAGGATAGAATAGGATAGAGGATAGGATAAGATGGAGGATAGGATTGGATAGAGGATAGGATAAGGGATAGGATAGGATAGGATATAGAATAGGATAGGATAGAGGATAGGATAGGGGATTGGATAGGATAGAGGATAGGAGACGATGGAGGATAGGATAGGATAGAGGATAGGATAGGATAGAGCATAGGATAGGGTAGAGGATTGGATAGGATAGACGTTAGGATACGATAGAGGATAGAATAGGATAGACGATGGGATAGAGGATAGGATAGAGGATTGGATAGGATAGAGGATATTATAGGAAAGAGGATATGATATGCTAGAGGATACGATATTATAGAGGACAGGATAAGATAGAGGATCGCATAGGATAGAGGATTGGATAGGATAGAGTATAGGATAGGATAGCGGATAGGATAGGATAGAGTATAGAATAGGATAGAGGGTGGAATCGGATGGGTGATAGGATAGGATAGAGGATAGGATAGGATAGAGAATAGGATAGGATAGAGGATATGATAGGATAGAGTATAGAATAGGATAGAGGATAGGGTCGGATGGGTGATAGGATAGGATAGAGGATAGGATAGGATAGAGAATTGGATAGGATAGAGGATAGGATAGGGGATTGGATAGGATAGAGGATAGGATAGGATAGAGGATAGAATTGGATAGACGATAGGATAGATAATAGGATAGAGGATTGGATAGGATAGAGGATATTATAGGAAAGAGGATATGATATGCTAGAGGATACGATATTATAGAGGATAGGATAAGATAGAGGATAGGATAGGATAGAGGATAGGATAGGATAGAGGATAGGATAGGGGATAGGATAGGATAGAGAATAGGATAGGATAGAGGGTAGGATAGGGGATTGGATAGGTTAGATGATAGGAGACGATGGAGGATGGGATAGGATAGCGGATAGGATAGGATAGAGGATAGGATAGGATAGAGGATTTGATAGGATTGAGGATAGGATAGGATAGAGGATAGGATAGGATAGCGGATAGGATAGGATAGAGTATAGAATAGGATAGAGGATAGGGTCGGATGGGTGATAGGATAGGATAGAGCATAGGATAGGATAGAGAATAGGATAGGATAGAGGATAGGATAGGGGATTGGATAGGATAGAGGATAGGATAGGATAGATGATAGGATAGGATAGAGGATAGGATAGGATAGCGGAGAGGATAGGATAGAGGATCGGATAGGATAGAGGATTGGATAGGATAGAGGATAGGATAGGATAGAGGATATGATAGGGGATAGGATAGGATAGAGAATAGGATAGGATAGAGGATAGGATAGGGAATGGGATAGGATAGAGGATAGGAGACGATGGATGATAGGATAGGATAGAGGATAGGATAGGATAGAGGATAGGATAGGATAGAGGATTGGATAGGATAGACGATAGGATAGGATACAGGATAGGACATAGGATTGGATAGGATAGAGGATAGAATAGGATAGAGGATAGGATAAGATAGAGGATAGGATTGGATAGATGATAGGATAAGGGATAGGATAGGATAGGATAAAGAATAGGATAGGATAGAGGATAGGATAGGGGATTGGATAGGATAGAGCATAGGAGACGATGGAGGATAAGATAGGATAGAGGATAGGATAGGATAGAGGATAGGATAGGATAGAGGATAGGATAGGGTAGAGGATTGGATAGGATAGACGTTAGGATAGGATAGAGGATAGAATAGGATAGACGATAGGATAGATAATAGGATAGAGGATTGGATAGGATAGAGGATATTATAGGAAAGAGGATATGATATGCTAGAGGATACGATATTATAGAGGATAGGATAAGATAGAGGATCGCATAGGATAGAGGATTGGATAGGATAGAGGATAGGATAGGATAGCGGATAGGATAGGATAGAGGATAGGATAAGATAGAGGATAGGATAGGAGAGAGGGTAGGATAGGGGATTGGATAGGTTAGAGGATAGGAGACGATGGAGGATGGGATAGGATAGCGGATAGGATTGGATAGAGGATCGGATAGGATAGAGGATTGGATAGGATAGAGGAGAGGATAGGATAGAGGATAGGAACGAGGGTTGGATAGTATAAAGGATAGGAGAGGATAGAGGATAGGATAGGATTGAGGATAGGATAGGATAGAGGATAGGATAGGATAGAGGATAGGATAGGATAGAGGATAGGATAGGATAGAGGATAGGATAGGATAGAGGATAGGATAGGATAGAGGATATGATAGGATAGAGGTTAGGATAGGATAGAGGATAGGATAGGATAGAGGATAGGACATAGGATTGGATAGGATAGACGATAGGATAGGATAGAGGATAGAATAGGATAGAGGATAGGATAAGATAGAGGATCCAGGATAGGATAGGATTGAGGATAGGATAGGATAGAGGATAGGATAGGATAGCATAGAGGATAGGATAGGATAGAGGATAGGATAAGATAGAGGATAGGATAGGATAGAAGATTGGATAGGATAGACGATAGGATATGATACAGGATAGGACATAGGATTGGATAGGATAGAGGATAGAATAGGATAGAGGATAGGATAAGATGGAGGATAGGATTGGATAGAGGATAGGATAAGGGATAGGATAGGATAGGATATAGAATAGGATAGGATAGAGGATAGGATAGGGGATTGGATAGGATAGAGGATAGGAGACGATGGAGGATAGGATAGGATAGAGGATAGGATAGGATAGAGCATAGGATAGGGTAGAGGATTGGATAGGATAGACGTTAGGATAGGATAGAGGATAGAATAGGATAGACGATGGGATAGAGGATAGGATAGAGGATTGGATAGGATAGAGGATATTATAGGAAAGAGGATATGATATGCTAGAGGATACGATATTATAGAGGACAGGATAAGATAGAGGATCGCATAGGATAGAGGATTGGATAGGATAGAGTATAGGATAGGATAGCGGATAGGATAGGATAGAGTATAGAATAGGATAGAGGGTGGAATCGGATGGGTGATAGGATAGGATAGAGGATAGGATAGGATAGAGAATAGGATAGGATAGAGGATATGATAGGATAGAGTATAGAATAGGATAGAGGATAGGGTCGGATGGGTGATAGGATAGGATAGAGGATAGGATAGGATAGAGAATTGGATAGGATAGAGGATAGGATAGGGGATTGGATAGGATAGAGGATAGGATAGGATAGAGGATAGAATTGGATAGACGATAGGATAGATAATAGGATAGAGGATTGGATAGGATAGAGGATATTATAGGAAAGAGGATATGATATGCTAGAGGATACGATATTATAGAGGATAGGATAAGATAGAGGATAGGATAGGATAGAGGATAGGATAGGATAGAGGATAGGATAGGGGATAGGATAGGATAGAGAATAGGATAGGATAGAGGGTAGGATAGGGGATTGGATAGGTTAGATGATAGGAGACGATGGAGGATGGGATAGGATAGCGGATAGGATAGGATAGAGGATAGGATAGGATAGAGGATTTGATAGGATTGAGGATAGGATAGGATAGAGGATAGGATAGGATAGCGGATAGGATAGGATAGAATATAGAATAGGATAGAGGATAGGGTCGGATGGGTGATAGGATAGGATAGAGCATAGGATAGGATAGAGAATAGGATAGGATAGAGGATAGGATAGGGGATTGGATAGGATAGAGGATAGGATAGGATAGATGATAGGATAGGATAGAGGATAGGATAGGATAGCGGAGAGGATAGGATAGAGGATCGGATAGGATAGAGGATTGGATAGGATAGAGGATAGGATAGGATAGAGGATATGATAGGGGATAGGATAGGATAGAGAATAGGATAGGATAGAGGATAGGATAGGGAATGGGATAGGATAGAGGATAGGAGACGATGGATGATAGGATAGGATAGAGGATAGGATAGGATAGAGGATAGGATAGGATAGAGGATTGGATAGGATAGACGATAGGATAGGATACAGGATAGGACATAGGATTGGATAGGATAGAGGATAGAATAGGATAGAGGATAGGATAAGATAGAGGATAGGATTGGATAGATGATAGGATAAGGGATAGGATAGGATAGGATAAAGAATAGGATAGGATAGAGGATAGGATAGGGGATTGGATAGGATAGAGGATAGGAGACGATGGAGGATAAGATAGGATAGAGGATAGGATAGGATAGAGGATAGGATAGGATAGAGGATAGGATAGGGTAGAGGATTGGATAGGATAGACGTTAGGATAGGATAGAGGATAGAATAGGATAGACGATAGGATAGATAATAGGATAGAGGATTGGATAGGATAGAGGATATTATAGGAAAGAGGATATGATATGCTAGAGGATACGATATTATAGAGGATAGGATAAGATAGAGGATCGCATAGGATAGAGGATTGGATAGGATAGAGGATAGGATAGGATAGCGGATAGGATAGGATAGAGGATAGGATAAGATAGAGGATAGGATAGGAGAGAGGGTAGGATAGGGGATTGGATAGGTTAGAGGATAGGAGACGATGGAGGATGGGATAGGATAGCGGATAGGATTGGATAGAGGATCGGATAGGATAGAGGATTGGATAGGATAGAGGAGAGGATAGGATAGAGGATAGGAACGAGGGTTGGATAGTATAAAGGATAGGAGAGGATAGAGGATAGGATAGGATTGAGGATAGGATAGGATAGAGGATAGGATAGGATAGAGGATAGGATAGGATAGAGGATAGGATAGGATAGAGGATAGGATAGGATAGAGGATAGGATAGGATAGAGGATATGATAGGATAGAGGTTAGGATAGGATAGAGGATAGGATAGGATAGAGGATAGGACATAGGATTGGATAGGATAGACGATAGGATAGGATAGAGGATAGGATAAGGGATAGGATAGGATAGGATACAGAATAGGATAGGATAGAGGATAGGATAGGGGATTGGATAGGATAGAGGATAGGAGACGATGGAGGATAGGATAGGATAGAGGATAGGATAGGATAGAGCATAGGATAGGGTAGAGGATTGGATAGGATAGACGTTAGGATAGGATAGAGGATAGAATAGGATAGACGATGGGATAGAGGATAGGATAGAGGATTGGATAGGATAGAGGATATTATAGGAAAGAGGATATGATATGCTAGAGGATACGATATTATAGAGGACAGGATAAGATAGAGGATCGCATAGGATAGAGGATTGGATAGGATAGAGTATAGGATAGGATAGCGGATAGGATAGGATAGAGTATAGAATAGGATAGAGGGTGGAATCGGATGGGTGATAGGATAGGATAGAGGATAGGATAGGATAGAGAATAGGATAGGATAGAGGATATGATAGGATAGAGTATAGAATAGGATAGAGGATAGGGTCGGATGGGTGATAGGATAGGATAGAGGATAGGATAGGATAGAGAATTGGATAGGATAGAGGATAGGATAGGGGATTGGATAGGATAGAGGATAGGATAGGATAGAGGATAGAATTGGATAGACGATAGGATAGATAATAGGATAGAGGATTGGATAGGATAGAGGATATTATAGGAAAGAGGATATGATATGCTAGAGGATACGATATTATAGAGGATAGGATAAGATAGAGGATAGGATAGGATAGAGGATAGGATAGGATAGAGGATAGGATAGGGGATAGGATAGGATAGAGAATAGGATAGGATAGAGGGTAGGATAGGGGATTGGATAGGTTAGATGATAGGAGACGATGGAGGATGGGATAGGATAGCGGATAGGATAGGATAGAGGATAGGATAGGATAGAGGATTTGATAGGATTGAGGATAGGATAGGATAGAGGATAGGATAGGATAGCGGATAGGATAGGATAGAGTATAGAATAGGATAGAGGATAGGGTCGGATGGGTGATAGGATAGGATAGAGCATAGGATAGGATAGAGAATAGGATAGGATAGAGGATAGGATAGGGGATTGGATAGGATAGAGGATAGGATAGGATAGAGGATAGGATAGGATAGAGGATAGGATAGGATAGCGGAGAGGATAGGATAGAGGATCGGATAGGATAGAGGATTGGATAGGATAGAGGATAGGATAGGATAGAGGATATGATAGGGGATAGGATAGGATAGAGAATAGGATAGGATAGAGGATAGGATAGGGAATGGGATAGGATAGAGGATAGGAGACGATGGATGATAGGATAGGATAGAGGATAGGATAGGATAGAGGATAGGATAGGATAGAGGATTGGATAGGATAGACGATAGGATAGGATACAGGATAGGACATAGGATTGGATAGGATAGAGGATAGAATAGGATAGAGGATAGGATAAGATAGAGGATAGGATTGGATAGATGATAGGATAAGGGATAGGATAGGATAGGATAAAGAATAGGATAGGATAGAGGATAGGATAGGGGATTGGATAGGATAGAGGATAGGAGACGATGGAGGATAAGATAGGATAGAGGATAGGATAGGATAGAGGATAGGATAGGATAGAGGATAGGATAGGGTAGAGGATTGGATAGGATAGACGTTAGGATAGGATAGAGGATAGAATAGGATAGACGATAGGATAGATAATAGGATAGAGGATTGGATAGGATAGAGGATATTATAGGAAAGAGGATATGATATGCTAGAGGATACGATATTATAGAGGATAGGATAAGATAGAGGATCGCATAGGATAGAGGATTGGATAGGATAGAGGATAGGATAGGATAGCGAATAGGATAGGATAGAGAATAGGATAGGATAGAGGATATGATAGGATAGAGTATAGAATAGGATAGAGGATAGGATCGGATGGGTGATAGGATAGGATAGAGGATAGGATAGGATAGAGAATAGGATAGGATAGAGGATAGGATAGGGGATTGGATAGTATAGAGGATAGGATAGGATAGAGGATAGGATGGGATAGAGGATAGCTTAGGATAGAGGATAGGATAGGATAGAGGATAGGATAGGATAGAGGATATGATAGGATAGAGGATAGGATAGGATAGAGGATAGGATAGGATAGAGGATAGGATAGGATAGAGGATATGATAGGATAGAGGATAGGATCAGATAGAGGATAGGATTGGATAGAGGATAGGATAAGGGATAGGATAGGATAGGATAAAGAATAGGATAGGATGGTGGATAGGATAGGGGATTGGATAGGATAGAGGATAGGAGACGATGGAGGATAGGATAGGATAGAGGATAGGATAATATAGAGGATAGGATAGGGTAGAGGATTGGATAGGATAGACGTTAGGATAGGATAGAGGATAGAATTGGATAGACGATAGGATAGATAATAGGATAGAGGATTGGATAGGATAGAGGATATTATAGGAAAGAGGATATGATATGCTAGAGGATACGATATTATAGAGGATAGGATAAGATAGAGGTTCGGATAGGATAGAGGATTGCATAGGATAGAGGATAGGATAGGATAGCGGATAGGATAGGATAGAGTGTAGAATAGGATAGAGGATTGAATCGGATGGGTGATAGGATAGGATAGAGGATAGGATAGGATAGAGAATAGGATAGGATAGAGGATAGGATAAGGGATAGGATAGGATAGGATAAAGAATAGGATAGGATAGAGGATAGGATAGGGGGTTGGATAGGATAGAGGATAGGAGACGATGGAGGATAGGATAGGATAGAGGATAGGATATGATAGAGGATAGGATAGGGTAGAGGATTAAATAGGATAGACTAGGATAGACGATAGGATAGAGGATAGGATAGAGGATTGGATAGGATAGAGGATATTATAGGAAAGAGGATATGATATGCTAGAGGATACGATATTATAGAGGATAGGATAAGATAGAGGATAGGGTAGGATAGAGAATAGGATAGGATAGAGGATAGGATAGGATAGAGTATAGAATAGGATAGAGGATAGGATAGGATAGAGGATACGATAGGATTGAGGATAGGATTGAGGATAGGATAGGACAGAGAATAGGATAGGATAGAGGATAGGATAGGATTGAGGATAGGATGGGATAGGGGATAGGATAGAGGATATTATAGGAGAGAGGATATTATAGGATAGAGGATAGGATAGGATAGAGGATAGGATAGGATTGAGGATAGCATAGGATTGAGGATAGGTTAGGATAGAGGATAGGATAGGATTGAGGATAGGATGGGATAGAGGATAGGATAGAGGATATTATAGGATAGAGGATAGGATAGGATAGAGGATAGGATAGGATTGAGGATAGGATAGGATAGAGGGTAGGATAGGATGGAGGATAGGATAGGATAGAGAATAGGATAGGATAGAGGATAGGATAGAGGATTGGATAGGATTGAGGATATTATGGGATAGGATAGGATAGAGGATAGGATAGGATAGAGGCTATTATAGAGGATTGGATAGGATAGAGGATACGATACGATAGAGGATAGGATAGGATAGAGGATACGATAGGATAGATGATAGGATAGAATAGAGTACAGGATAGTATAGAGGATAAGATAGGATAGAGGATAGGATAGGATAGAGGATAGGATAGGATTGAGGATACGATACGATAGAGGATTGGATAGGATTGAGGATAGGATAGGACAGAGGATAGGATAGGATAGAGGATAGGATAGGATAGAGGATTGGATAGGATTCAGGATATTATGGGATAGAGGATAGGATAGGATAGAGGATAAGATAGGATTGAGGATTGGATAGGATAGAGGATAGGATAGGATTGAGGATAGGATAGGATAGAGGATAGGATACAGGATAGGATAGGATAGAGGATAGGATAGGGTAGAGAATAGAATAAGATAGAGGATAGGATAGGATTGAGGATAGGATAGGATAGATGATAGGATAGAGGATTGGATGGGATACAGGATACGATACGATAGAGGATAGGATAGGATAGAGGATAGGATTGGATAGAGGATAGGATAGGATAGAGGATAGGATAGGATAGAGGACAGGATAGGATAGAGGATATGATAGGATACAGGATAGGATAGGATAGAGGATAGGATAGGATAGAGGATAGGATAGGATTGAGGATCGGATAGGATAGAGGATAGGATAGGATAGCCGATAGGATTGAGGATAAGATAGGATAGAGGATAGGATAGGATAGAGGATAGGATAGGGTAGATGATAGGATAGAGGATTGGATAGGATAGAGGATACGATACTATAGAGGATAGGAAAGGATAGACGGTAGGATAGAGGATTGGATAGGATAGAGGATACGATACGATAGAGGATAGGATAGGATAGAGTATAGGGTAGGACAGGGAATAGGATAGGATAGAGGATAGGATAGGATAGAGGATAGGATAGGATAGATGATAGGATAGGATAGAGGATAGGATAGGATAGAGGATAGGATAAGATAGAGGACACGATAGGGTAAAGGATAGGATAAGGTAGAGGATAGGATAGAATAGAGTACAGGATAGTATAGAGGATAAGATAGGATAGAGGATAGGATAGGATAGAGGATAGGACAGGGTAGAGGATAGGATAAGATAGAGGATAGGATAGGGTAGAGGATAGGATAAGATAGAGGATAGGATAGAGTAGAGTACAGGGTATTATAGAGGATAAGGTAGGATAGAGGATAGGATAGGATAGAGGATAGGATAGGATTGAGGATAGGATAGGATAGGATAGAGGATAGGATAGGATAGAGGATAGGATAGGATAGAGGATAGGATAGGATAGAGGATAGGATAGAGGATTGTATAATACAGAGGATACGATACGATAGAGGATAGGACAGGATAGAGGATAGGATAGGACAGAGGATACGATAGGATAGAGGATAGGATAGGATAGAGGATAGGATAGAGGATTGGATACAAGTTAGGACATTATGGGATAGGGGATAGGATAGGATAGGATAGAGGATAGGATAGAGGATTGGATAGGATTGAGGATATTATGGGATAGAGGATAGGATAGGATAGGAAAGAGGATAGGATAGGATAGAGGATATTATGGGATAGAGGATAGGATAGGATAGGATAGAGGATAGGATAGGATAGAGAATAGGATAGGATAGAGGATAGGATAGGATAGAGGATAGGATAGGATAGAGGATAGGATAGGATAGAGGATAGGATAGGATAGAGGATAGGATAGGATAGAGGATAGGATAGGATAGAGGATAGGATAGGATAGAGGATAGGATAGGATAGAGGATAGGATAGGATAGAGGATAGGATAGGATTGGGGATAGGATAGGATAGAGGATAGGATAGAGGATTGGATAGGATAGGGGATACGATACGATAGAGGATAGGATAGGATAGAGGATAGGATAGGATAGATGATATTATAGGATGGAGGATACGATATTATTGAGGATAGGATAGGATAGACGATAGGATAGGGGATTGGATAGGATAGAGGATAGGATAGGATAGAGCACAGGATAGGGTAAAGGATAGGATAAGATAGAGGATAGGATAGAATAGAGCACAGGATAGTATAGAGGATAAGATAGGATAGAGGATAGGATAGGATAGAGGATAGGATAGGGTAGAGGATAGGATAAGATAGAGGATAGGGTAGGGTAGAGGATAGGATAAGATAGAGGATAGGATAGGATAGATGATAGGATAGGATAGAGTACAGGATAGTATAGAGGATAAGATAGGATAGAGGATAGGATAGGATAGAGGATAGGATAGGATTGAGGATACGATACGATAGAGGATAGTATAGGATTGAGGATAGGATAGGACAGAGGATAGGATAGGATAGAGGATATCATAGAGGATTGGATAGGATTGAGGATATTATGGGATAGAGGATAGGATAGGATAGGATAGAGGATAGAGGATAGGATAGGATAGAGGATAGGATAGGATAGATGATAGGATAGGATAGAGGATAGGATAGGATAGAGGATAGGATAGGATAGAGGATAGGATAGGATAGAGGATAGGATAGGATAGAGGATAGGATAGGACAGAGGATAGGATAGGATAGAGGATAGGATAGGATAGAGGATAGGATAGGATAGAGGATAGGATAGGATAGAGGATAGGATAGGATAGAGGATAGGATAGGATAGAGGATAGGATAGGATAGAGGATAGGATAGGATAGAGGATAGGATAGGATAGAGGATAGGATAGGATTGGGGATAGGATAGGATAGAGGATAGGATAGAGGATTGGATAGGATAGGGGATACGATACGATAGAGGATAGGATAGGATAGAGGATAGGATAGGATAGATGATATTATAGGATGGAGGATACGATATTATTGAGGATAGGATAGGATAGACGATAGGATAGGGGATTGGATAGGATAGAGGATAGGATAGGATAGAGCACAGGATAGGGTAAAGGATAGGATAAGATAGAGGATAGGATTGAATAGAGTACAGGATAGTATAGAGGATAAGATAGGATAGAGGATAGGATAGGATAGAGGATAGGATAGGGTAGAGGATAGGATAAGATAGAGGATAGGGTAGGGTAGAGGATAGGATAAGATAGAGGATAGGATAGGATAGATGATAGGATAGGATAGAGTACAGGATAGTATAGAGGATAAGATAGGATAGAGGATAGGATAGGATAGAGGATAGGATAGGATTGAGGATACGATACGATAGAGGATAGTATAGGATTGAGGATAGGATAGGACAGAGGATAGGATAGGATAGAGGATATCATAGAGGATTGGATAGGATTGAGGATATTATGGGATAGAGGATAGGATAGGATAGGATAGAGGATAGAGGATAGGATAGGATAGAGGATAGGATAGGATAGATGATAGGATAGGATAGAGGATAGGATAGGATAGAGGATAGGATAGGATAGAGGATAGGATAGGATAGAGGATAGGATAGGATAGAGGATAGGATAGGACAGAGGATAGGATAGGATAGAGGATAGGATAGGATAGAGGATAGGATAGGATAGAGGATAGGATAGGATAGAGGATAGGATAGGATAGAGGATAGGATAGGATAGAGGATAGGATAGGATAGAGGATAGGATAGGATAGAGGATAGGATAGGATAGAGGATAGGATAGGATAGAGGATAGGATAGGATAGAGGATAGGATAGGATTGAGGATAGGATAGGATAGAGGATATTATAGAGGATTGGATAGGACAGAGGATACGATACGATAGAGGATAGGATAGGATAGAGGATAGGATAGGATAGATGATAGGATAGAATAGAGTACAGGATAGTATAGAGAATAAGATAGGATAGAGGATAGGATAGGATAGAGGATAGGATAGGATAGAGGATAGGATAGGATTGGGGATAGGATAGGATAGAGGATAGGATAGAGGATTGGATAGGATAGGGGATACGATACGATAGAGGATAGGATAGGATAGAGGATAGGATAGGATAGAGGATAGGATAGGATAGAGGATAGGATAGGATAGATGATATTATAGGATGGAGGATACGATATTATTGAGGATAGGATAGGATAGACAATAGGATAGGGGATTGGATAGGATAGAGGATAGGATAGGATAGAGGACAGGATAGGGTAAAGGATAGGATAAGATAGAGGATAGGATAGAATAGAGTACAGGATAGTATAGAGGACAAGATAGGATAGAGGATAGGATAGGATAGAGGATTGGATAGGATTCAGGATATTATGGGATAGAGGATAGGATAGGATAGGATAGAGGATAGGATACGATAGAGGATAAGATAGGATTGAGGATAGGATAGGATAGAGGCTAGGATAGGATTGAGGATAGGATACAGGATAGGATAGGATAGAGGATAGGATAGGGTAGAGAATAGAATAAGATAGAGGATAGGATAGGATTGAGGATAGGATAGGATAGATGATAGGATAGAGGATGGGATTGGATAGAGGATAGGATAGGATAGAGGATAGGATAGGATAGAGGACAGGATAGGATAGAGGATATGATAGGATACAGGATAGGATAGGATAGAGGATAGGATAGGATAGAGGATAGGATAGGATTGAGGATCGGATAGGATAGAGGATAGGATAGGATAGCCGATAGGATTGAGGATAAGATAGGATAGAGGATAGGATAGGATAGGGTAGATGATAGGATAGAGGATTGGTTAGGATAGAGGATACGATACTATAGAGGATAGGAAAGCATAGACGGTAGGATAGAGGATTGGATAGGATAGAGGATACGATACGATAGAGGATAGGATAGGATAGAGTATAGGGTAGGACAGGGAATAGGATAGGATAGAGGATAGGATAGGATAGAGGATAGGATAGGATAGAGGATAGGATAGGATAGAGGATAGGATAGGATAGGATAGAGCATAGGATAGGATTGAGGATAGGATAGGATAGAGGATAGGATAGAAGATATTATAGGAGAGCGGATATTATAGGATAGAGGATAGGATAGGATTGAGGATAGGAAAGGATAGGATTGAGGATAGGATAGGATAAATAATATTACAGGATGGAGGATACGAAATTATAGAGGATATGATAGGATAGAGGATAGGATAGGGTAGAGGATAGGATAAGATAGAGGATAGGATAGGGTAGAAGATAGGATAAGATAGAGGATAGGATAGAATAGAGTACAGGATAGTATAGAGGATAAGATAGGATAGCGGATAGGATAGGATAGAGGATAGGATAGGATAGATGATAGGATAGGATAGAGGATATGATAGGATAGAGGATAGGATAGGATTCGAGAATAGAGGATAGGATAGGATTGAGGATAGGATTGGATACAGGATAGGATAGGATATATGATATTATAGGATGGAGGATACGATATTATAGAGGATAGGATAGGATAGACGATAGGATAGGGGATTGGATAGGATAGAGGATAGGATAGGATAGAGGATAGGATAGGATTGAGGATAGGTTAGGATAGAGGATAGGATAGAGGATATTATAGGATAGAGGATAGGATAGGATTGAGGATAGGATAGGATAGAGTACAGGATAGTATAGAGGACAAGATAGGATAGAGGATAGGATAGGATAGAGGATTGGATAGGATTCAGGATATTATGGGATAGAGGATAGGATAGGATAGGATAGAGGATAGGATACGATAGAGGATAAGATAGGATTGAGGATAGGATAGGATAGAGGCTAGGATAGGATTGAGGATAGGATACAGGATAGGATAGGATAGAGGATAGGATAGGGTAGAGAATAGAATAAGATAGAGGATAGGATAGGATTGAGGATAGGATAGGATAGATGATAGGATAGAGGATTGGATGGGATACAGGATACGATACGATAGAGGAGAGGATAGGATAGAGGATGGGATTGGATAGAGGATAGGATAGGATAGAGGATAGGATAGGATAGAGGACAGGATAGGATAGAGGATATGATAGGATACAGGATAGGATAGGATAGAGGATAGGATAGGATAGAGGATAGGATAGGATTGAGGATCGGATAGGATAGAGGATAGGATAGGATAGCCGATAGGATTGAGGATAAGATAGGATAGAGGATAGGATAGGATAGGGTAGATGATAGGATAGAGGATTGGTTAGGATAGAGGATACGATACTATAGAGGATAGGAAAGCATAGACGGTAGGATAGAGGATTGGATAGGATAGAGGATACGATACGATAGAGGATAGGATAGGATAGAGTATAGGGTAGGACAGGGAATAGGATAGGATAGAGGATAGGATAGGATAGAGGATAGGATAGGATAGAGGATAGGATAGGATAGAGGATAGGATAGGATAGGATAGAGCATAGGATAGGATTGAGGATAGGATAGGATAGAGGATAGGATAGAAGATATTATAGGAGAGCGGATATTATAGGATAGAGGATAGGATAGGATTGAGGATAGGAAAGGATAGGATTGAGGATAGGATAGGATAAATAATATTACAGGATGGAGGATACGAAATTATAGAGGATATGATAGGATAGAGGATAGGATAGGGTAGAGGATAGGATAAGATAGAGGATAGGATAGGGTAGAAGATAGGATAAGATAGAGGATAGGATAGAATAGAGTACAGGATAGTATAGAGGATAAGATAGGATAGCGGATAGGATAGGATAGAGGATAGGATAGGATAGATGATAGGATAGGATAGAGGATATGATAGGATAGAGGATAGGATAGGATTCGAGAATAGAGGATAGGATAGGATTGAGGATAGGATTGGATACAGGATAGGATAGGATATATGATATTATAGGATGGAGGATACGATATTATAGAGGATAGGATAGGATAGACGATAGGATAGGGGATTGGATAGGATAGAGGATAGGATAGGATAGAGGATAGGATAGGATTGAGGATAGGTTAGGATAGAGGATAGGATAGAGGATATTATAGGATAGAGGATAGGATAGGATTGAGGATAGGATAGGATAGAGTACAGGATAGTATAGAGGATAAGATAGGATAGAGGATAGGATAGGATAGAGGACAGGATAGGATAGAGGGTAGGATAGCGGATTGGATAGGATAGAGGATTCGATACGATAGAGGATAGGATAGGATAGAGGATAGGATAGGACAGAGGATATTATAGGATAGGATAGATGATAGGATAATAAAGAGAATAGGATAGGATAGACGATAGGACAGGATAGGGGATAGGATAGGATAGCGGGTAGGATAGGATGGAGGATAGGATAGGATAGAGAATAGGATAGGATAGAGGATAGGATAGTATAGAGGATAGGATAGAGGATTAGATAGGATTGAGGATATTATGGGATAGAGGATAGGATAGGGTAGGATAGAGGATAGGATAGGATTGAGGATAGGATTGGATACATGATAGGATAGGATATATGATATTATGGGATGGAGGATACGATATTATAGAGGATAGGATAGGATAGACGATAGGATAGGGGATTGGATAGGATAGAGCATAGGATAGGATAGAGGATAGGATAGGATAGAGGATAGGATTGAGGATATAATTGGATACAGGACAGGATAGGATATATGATATTATAGGATGGAGGATACGATATTATAGAGGATAGGATAGGGTAGACGATAGGATAGGGGATTGGATAGGATAGAGGATAGGATAGGACAGAGGATAGGATAGGATAGAGGATAGGATAGGATAGAGGATAGGTTAGGATAGAGGATAGGATAGGATAGAGGATAGGATAGGATTGAGGATAGCATAGGATTGAGGATAGGTTAGGATAGAGGATAGGATAGGATTGAGGATAGGATGGGGTAGAGGATAGGATAGAGGATATTATAGGATAGAGGATAGGATAGGATAGAGGATAGGACAGGATTGAGGATAGGATAGGATAGAGGGTAGGATAGGATGGAGGATAGGATAAGATAGAGAATAGGATAGGATAGAGGATAGGATAGGATTAAAGATAGGATAGGATTGAGGATAGGATTGAGGATAGGATAGGACAGAGAATAGGATAGGATAGAGGATAGGATAGGATTGAGGATAGGATGGGATAGAGGATAGGATAGAGGATATTATAGGAGAGAGGGTATTATAGGATAGAGGATAGGATAGGATAGAGGATAGGATAGGATTGAGGATAGCATAGGATTGAGGATAGGTTAGGATAGAGGATACGATAGGATTGAGGATAGGATGGGATAGAGGATAATATAGAGGATATTATAGGATAGAGGATAGGATAGGATAGAGGATAGGATAGGATTGAGGATAGGATAGGATAGAGGGTAGGATAGGATGGAGGATAGGATAGGATAGAGAATAGGATAGGATAGAGGATAGGATAGGACACAGGATAGGATAGGATAGAGGATAGGATAGGATAGAGGATAGGATAGAGGATTGGATAGGATTGAGGATATTATGGGATAGGATAGGATAGAGGATAGGATAGGATAGAGGATAGGATAGGATAGAGGATAGGATAGGATAGAGGATAGGATAGGATAGAGGATAGGATAGGATAGAGGATAGGATAGGATTGAGGATAGGATAGGATAGAGGCTATTATAGAGGATTGGATAGGATAGAGGATACGATACGATAGAGGATAGGATAGGATAGAGGATAGGATAGGATAGATGATAGGATAGAATAGAGTACAGGATAGTATAGAGGATAAGATAGGATAGAGGATAGGATAGGATAGAGGATAGGATAGGATTGAGGATACGATACGATAGAGGATTGGATAGGATTGAGGATAGGATAGGACAGAGGATAGGATAGGATAGAGGATAGGATAGGATAGAGGATTGGATAGGATTCAGGATATTATGGGATAGAGGATAGGATAGGATAGAGGATAAGATAGGATTGAGGATTGGATAGGACAGAGGATAGGATAGGATTGAGGATAGGATAGGATAGAGGATAGGATACAGGATAGGATAGGATAGAGGATAGGATAGGGTAGAGAATAGAATAAGATAGAGGATAGGATAGGATTGAGGATAGGATAGGATAGATGATAGGATAGAGGATTGGATGGGATACAGGATACGATACGATAGAGGATAGGATAGGATAGAGGATAGGATTGGATAGAGGATAGGATAGGATAGAGGATAGGATAGGATAGAGGACAGGATAGGATAGAGGATATGATAGGATACAGGATAGGATAGGATAGAGGATAGGATAGGATAGAGGATAGGATAGGATTGAGGATCGGATAGGATAGAGGATAGAATAGGATAGCCGATAGGATTGAGGATAAGATAGGATAGAGGATAGGATAGGATAGAGGATAGGATAGGGTAGATGATAGGATAGAGGATTGGATAGGATAGAGGATACGATACTATAGAGGATAGGAAAGGATAGACGGTAGGATAGAGGATACGATACGATAGAGGATAGGATAGGATAGAGTATAGGGTAGGACAGGGAATAGGATAGGATAGAGGATAGGATAGGATAGAGGATAGGATAGGATAGATGATAGGATAGGATTGAGGATAGCATAGGATTGAGGATAGGTTAGGATAGAGGATAGGATAGGATTGAGGATAGGATAGGATAGAGGATAGGATTGAGGATATAATTGGATACAGGACAGGATAGGATATATGATATTATAGGATGGAGGATACGATATTATAGAGGATAGGATAGGGTAGACGATAGGATAGGGGATTGGATAGGATAGAGGATAGGATAGGACAGAGGATAGGATAGGATAGAGGATAGGATAGGATAGAGGATAGGTTAGGATAGAGGATAGGGTAGGATAGAGGATAGGATAGGATTGAGGATAGCATAGGATTGAGGATAGGTTAGGATAGAGGATAGGATAGGATTGAGGATAGGATGGGGTAGAGGATAGGATAGAGGATATTATAGGATAGAGGATAGGATAGGATAGAGGATAGGACAGGATTGAGGATAGGATAGGATAGAGGGTAGGATAGGATGGAGGATAGGATAAGATAGAGAATAGGATAGGATAGAGGATAGGATAGGATAGAAGATAGGATAGGATTGAGGATAGGATTGAGGATAGGATAGGACAGAGAATAGGATAGGATAGAGGATAGGATAGGATTGAGGATAGGATGGGATAGAGGATAGGATAGAGGATATTATAGGAGAGAGGATATTATAGGATAGAGGATAGGATAGGATAGAGGATAGGATAGGATTGAGGATAGCATAGGATTGAGGATAGGTTAGGATAGAGGATACGATAGGATTGAGGATAGGATGGGATAGAGGATAATATAGAGGATATTATAGGATAGAGGATAGGATAGGATAGAGGATAGGATAGGATTGAGGATAGGATAGGATAGAGGGTAGGATAGGATGGAGGATAGGATAGGATAGAGAATAGGATAGGATAGAGGATAGGATAGGACACAGGATAGGATAGGATAGAGGATAGGATAGGATAGAGGATAGGATAGAGGATTGGATAGGATTGAGGATATTATGGGATAGGATAGGATAGAGGATAGGATAGGATAGAGGATAGGATAGGATAGAGGATAGGATAGGATAGAGGATAGGATAGGATAGAGGATAGGATAGGATAGAGGATAGGATAGGATAGAGGATAGGATAGGATTGAGGATAGGATAGGATAGAGGCTATTATAGAGGATTGGATAGGATAGAGGATACGATACGATAGAGGATAGGATAGGATAGAGGATAGGATGGGATAGATGATAGGATAGAATAGAGTACAGGATAGTATAGAGGATAAGATAGGATAGAGGATAGGATAGGATAGAGGATAGGATAGGATTGAGGATACGATACGATAGAGGATTGGATAGGATTGAGGATAGGATAGGACAGAGGATAGGATAGGATAGAGGATAGGATAGGATAGAGGATTGGATAGGATTCAGGATATTATGGGATAGAGGATAGGATAGGATAGAGGATAAGATAGGATTGAGGATTGGATAGGATAGAGGATAGGATAGGATTGAGGATAGGATAGGATAGAGGATAGGATACAGGATAGGATAGGATAGAGGATAGGATAGGGTAGAGAATAGAATAAGATAGAGGATAGGATAGGATTGAGGATAGGATAGGATAGATGATAGGATAGAGGATTGGATGGGATACAGGATACGATACGATAGAGGATAGGATAGGATAGAGGATAGGATTGGATAGAGGATAGGATAGGATAGAGGATAGGATAGGATAGAGGACAGGATAGGATAGAGGATATGATAGGATACAGGATAGGATAGGATAGAGGATAGGATAGGATAGAGGATAGGATAGGATTGAGGATCGGATAGGATAGAGGATAGGATAGGATAGCCGATAGGATTGAGGATAAGATAGGATAGAGGATAGGATAGGATAGAGGATAGGATAGGGTAGATGATAGGATAGAGGATTGGATAGGATAGATTATACGATACTATAGAGGATAGGAAAGGATAGACGGTAGGATAGAGGATTGGATAGGATAGAGGATACGATACGATAGAGGATAGGATAGGATAGAGTATAGGGTAGGACAGGGAATAGGATAGGATAGAGGATAGGATAGGATAGAGGATAGGATAGGATAGATGATAGGATAGGACAGAGGATAGGATAGGATAGAGGATAGGATAGAGGATTGTATAATACAGAGGATACGATACGATAGAGAATAGGACAGGATAGAGGATAGGATAGGACAGAGGATACGATAGGATAGAGGATAGGATAGGATAGAGGATAGGATAGAGGATTGGATACAAGTTAGGACATTATGGGATAGGGGATAGGATAGGATAGGATAGAGGATAGGATAGAGGATTGGATAGGATTGAGGATATTATGGGATAGAGGATAGGATAGGATAGGAAAGAGGATAGGATAGGATAGAGGATATTATGGGATAGAGGATAGGATAGGATAGGATAGAGGATAGGATAGGATAGAGAATAGGATAGGATAGAGGATAGGATAGGATAGAGGATAGGATAGGATAGAGGATAGGATAGGATAGAGGATAGGTTAGGATAGAGGATAGGATAGGATAGAGGATAGGATAGGATAGAGGATAGGATAGGATAGAGGATAGGATAGGATAGAGGATAGGATAGGATAGAGGATAGGATAGGATAGAGGATAGGATAGGATTGGGGATAGGATAGGATAGAGGATAGGATAGAGGATTGGATAGGATAGGGGATACGATACGATAGAGGATAGGATAGGATAGAGGATAGGATAGGATAGATGATATTATAGGATGGAGGATACGATATTATTGAGGATAGGATAGGATAGACGATAGGATAGGGGATTGGATAGGATAGAGGATAGGATAGGATAGAGCACAGGATAGGGTAAAGGATAGGATAAGATAGAGGATAGGATAGAATAGAGTACAGGATAGTATAGAGGATAAGATAGGATAGAGGATAGGATAGGATAGAGGATAGGATAGGGTAGAGGATAGGATAAGATAGAGGATAGGGTAGGGTAGAGGATAGGATAAGATAGAGGATAGGATAGGATAGATGATAGGATAGGATAGAGTACAGGATAGTATAGAGGATAAGATAGGATAGAGGATAGGATAGGATAGAGGATAGGATAGGATTGAGGATACGATACGATAGAGGATAGGATAGGATAGAGTATAGGGTAGGACAGGGAATAGGATAGGATAGAGGATAGGATAGGATAGAGGATAGGATAGGATAGAGGATAGGATAGGATAGGATAGAGCATAGGATAGGATTGAGGATAGGATAGGATAGAGGATAGGATAGAAGATATTATAGGAGAGCGGATATTATAGGATAGAGGATAGGATAGGATTGAGGATAGGAAAGGATAGGATTGAGGATAGGATAGGATAAATAATATTACAGGATGGAGGATACGAAATTATAGAGGATATGATAGGATAGAGGATAGGATAGGGTAGAGGATAGGATAAGATAGAGGATAGGATAGGGTAGAAGATAGGATAAGATAGAGGATAGGATAGAATAGAGTACAGGATAGTATAGAGGATAAGATAGGATAGCGGATAGGATAGGATAGAGGATAGGATAGGATAGATGATAGGATAGGATAGAGGATATGATAGGATAGAGGATAGGATAGGATTCGAGAATAGAGGATAGGATAGGATTGAGGATAGGATTGGATACAGGATAGGATAGGATATATGATATTATAGGATGGAGGATACGATATTATAGAGGATAGGATAGGATAGACGATAGGATAGGGGATTGCATAGGATAGAGGATAGGATAGGATAGAGGATAGGATAGGATTGAGGATAGGTTAGGATAGAGGATAGGATAGAGGATATTATAGGATAGAGGATAGGATAGGATTGAGGATAGGATAGGATAGAGAATAGGATGCGATAGAGGATAGGATAGGATAGAGGATAGGATAGGATACAGAAGACAATAGGATAGAGGATAGGATAGGATAGAGGATAGGATAGGATTGAGGATAGGATAGGATAGAGGATAATATAGGATAGAGGAAAGGATAGGATAGAGGATAGGATAGGATAGAGGATAGGATAGGATAGAGTATAGGTTAGGATAGAGGATAGGATAGGATAGACGATAGGATAGAGGATATTATAGGACAGAGGGCAGGATAGGATAGAGGATAGGATAGGATAGAGGATAGGATAGGATTGAGGAGAGGATAGGATAGAGGATAGGATAGGATAGAGCATAGGATGGGATTGAGGATAGGATAGGATAGATGATAGGATCGGATAGAGGATATGATAGGATAGAGGATAGGATTGGATTAAGGATAGGATAGGATTGAGTATAGGATAGGATAGATGATAGGATAGGATAGAGGATATGATAGGATAGAGGATAGGATAGGATTAAGGATAGGATAGGACAGAGAATAGGATATGATAGAGGGTAGGACAGGATAGAGGATAGGATAGGATAGGATAGAGGATAGGATAGGATAGGATAGAGGATAGGATAGGATAGAGGATTGGATAGGACAGAGGATAGGATAGGATAGAGGATAGGATAGGATAGAGGATATGATAGGATAGAGGATAGGATAGGATAGAGGATAGGATAGGATAGAGGACAGGATAGGATAGAGGATAGGATAGGATAGATGATAGGATAATATAGAGAATAGGATAGGATAGAGGATAGGATAGGACAGAGAATAGGATAGGATAGAGGATAGGATAGGATAGAGGATAGGATAGGATAGGATAGGATGGAGGATAGGATAGGATAGAGGATTGGATAGGACAGACGATAGGATAGGATAGAGGATAGGATAGGATAGAGGATATGATAGGATAGAGGATAGAATAGGATAGAGGATAGGATAGGATTGAGGATCGGATAGGATTGACGATAGGATAGGATAGAGGATAGGATAGTATAGAGCATAGGATAGGATTGAGGATAGGATAGGATAGATGATAGGATAGGATAGAGGATTGGATAGGATAGAGGATAGGATAGGATAGAGGGTAGGATAGCGGAATGGATACGATAAAGGATACGATACGATAGAGGTTAGGATAGGATAGAGGATAGGATAGGACAGAGAATAGGATATGATAGAGGGTAGGACAGGATAGAGGATAGGATAGGATAGGATAGAGGATAGGATAGGATAGGATAGAGGATAGGATAGGACAGAGGATTGGATAGGACAGAGGATAGGATAGGATAGAGGATAGGATAGGATAGAGGATATGATAGGATAGAGGATAGGATAGGATAGAGGATAGGATAGGATAGAGGACAGGATAGGATGGAGGATAGGATAGGATAGATGATAGGATAATATAGAGAATAGGATAGGATAGAGGATAGGATAGGACAGAGAATAGGATAGGATAGAGGATAGGATAGGATAGAGGATAGGATAGGATAGGATAGGATGGAGGATAGGATAGGATAGAGGATTGGATAGGACAGACGATAGGATAGGATAGAGGATAGGATAGGATAGAGGATATGATAGGATAGAGGATAGAATAGGATAGAGGATAGGATAGGATTGAGGATCGGATAGGATTGACGATAGGATAGGATAGAGGATAGGATAGTATAGAGCATAGGATAGGATTGAGGATAGGATAGGATAGATGATAGGATAGGATAGAGGATTGGATAGTATAGAGGATAGGATAGGATAGAGGGTAGGATAGCGGAATGGATACGATAAAGGATACGATACGATAGAGGTTAGGATAGGATAGAGGATAGGATAGGACAGAGGATAGGAAAGGATAGAGGATAGGATAGGATATAGGATATGATAGGATAGAGGATAGGATAGGATAGGGTGGGGATCGGATAGGGTAGATGATAGGATAGGATAGAGGATAGGATAGGATTGAGGATAGGATAGAATAGAGTACAGGATAGTATAGAGGATAAGATAGGATAGAGGATAGGATAGGATAGAGGACAGGATGGGATAGAGGATAGGATAGCGGATTGGATAGGATAGAGGATACGATACGATAGAGGATAGGATAGGATAGAGGATAGGATAGGACAGAGGATATTATAGGATAGGATAGATGATAGGATAATAAAGAGAATGGGATAGGATAGACGATAGGACAGGATAGAGGATAGGGTAGGATTCGCGGATAGGATAGGATAGAGGATAGGGTAGGATAGATAATAGAATAGGATAGAGGATAGGATAGGATAGAGGATAGGATAGGATTGAGGATAGGATAGGATAGCGGGTAGGATAGGATGGAGGATAGGATAGCGGAATGGATAGGATAGGATAGAGGATAGGATAGTATAGAGGATAGGATAGGATTGAGGATAGGATAGGATAGATGATAGGATAGGATAGAGGATTGGATAGGATACAGGATAGGATAGAGGATTAGATAGGATTGAGGATATTATGGGATAGAGGATAGGATAGGGTAGGATAGAGGATAGGATAGGATTGAGGATAGGATTGGATACATGATAGGATAGGATATATGATATTATAGGATGGAGGATACGATATTATAGAGGCTAGGATAGGATAGACGATAGGATAGGGGATTGGATAGGATAGAGCATAGGATAGGATAGAGGATAGGATGGGATAGAGGATAGGATTGAGGATATAATTGGATACAGGACAGGATAGGATATATGATATTATAGGATGGAGGATACGATATTATAGAGGATAGGATAGGGTAGACGATAGGATAGGGGATTGGATAGGATAGAGGATAGGATAGGACAGAGGATAGGATAGGATAGAGGATAGGATAGGATAGAGGATAGGTTAGGATAGAGGATAGGATAGGATAGAGGATAGGATAGGATTGAGGATAGCATAGGATTGAGGATAGGTTAGGATAGAGGATAGGATAGGATTGAGGATAGGATGGGATAGAGGATAGGATAGAGGATATTATAGGATAGAGGATAGGATAGGATAGAGGATAGGATAGGATTGAGGATAGGATAGGATAGAGGGTAGGATAGGATGGAGGATAGGATAAGATAGAGAATAGGATAGGATAGAGGATAGGATAGGATAGAGGATAGGATAGGATTGAGGATAGGATGGGATAGAGGATAGGATAGCGGATTGGATAGGATAGAGGATACGATACGATAGAGGATAGGATAGGATAGAGGATAGGATAGGACAGAGGATATTATAGGATAGGATAGATGATAGGATAATAAAGAGAATAGGATAGGATAGACGGTAGGACAGGATAGAGGATAGGGTAGGATTCGCGGATAGGATAGGATAGAGGATAGGGTAGGATAGATAATAGAATAGGATAGAGGATAGGATAGGATAGAGGATAGGATAGGATTGAGGATAGGATAGGATAGCGGGTAGGATAGGATGGAGGATAGGATAGCGGAATGGATAGGATAGGATAGAGGATAGGATAGTATAGAGGATAGGATAGGATTGAGGATAGGATAGGATAGATGATAGGATAGGATAGAGGATTGGATAGGATAGAGGATAGGATAGAGGATTAGATAGGATTGAGGATATTATGGGATAGAGGATAGGATAGGGTAGGATAGAGGATAGGATAGGATTGAGGATAGGATTGGATACATGATAGGATAGGATATATGATATTATAGGATGGAGGATACGATATTATAGAGGATAGGATAGGATAGACGATAGGATAGGGGATTGGATAGGATAGAGCATAGGATAGGATAGAGGATAGGATGGGATAGAGGATAGGATTGAGGATATAATTGGATACAGGACAGGATAGGATATATGATATTATAGGATGGAGGATACGATATTATAGAGGATAGGATAGGGTAGACGATAGGATAGGGGATTGGATAGGATAGAGGATAGGATAGGACAGAGGATAGGATAGGATAGAGGATAGGATAGGATAGAGGATAGGTTAGGATAGAGGATAGGATAGGATAGAGGATAGGATAGGATTGAGGATAGCATAGGATTGAGGATAGGTTAGGATAGAGGATAGGATAGGATTGAGGATAGGATGGGATAGAGGATAGGATAGAGGATATTATAGGATAGAGGATAGGATAGGATAGAGGATAGGATAGGATTGAGGATAGGATAGGATAGAGGGTAGGATAGGATGGAGGATAGGATAAGATAGAGAATAGGATAGGATAGAGGATAGGATAGGATAGAGGATAGGATAGGATTGAGGATAGGATAGGATAGATGATGGGACAGGATAGAGGATTGGATTGGATAGAGGATAGGATAGAGGATTGGATAGGATTGAGGATATTATGGGATAGAGGATAGGATAGGGTAGGACAGAGAATAGGATAGCATTGAGGATAGGATATGATACAGGATACGATTTTATAGAGGATATTATAGGATAGAGGACCGCATAGGACAGGGGATACGATATTATAGAGTATACGATATTATAGAGGATAGGATAGGATACACGATAGGATGGGGGACTGGATAGGATAGAGGATAGGATAGGATTGAGGATAGCATAGGATTGAGGATAGGATAGGATAGAGGATAGGATAGGATTGAGGATAGGATGGGATAGAGGATAGGATAGAGGATATTATAGGATAGAGGATAGGATAGGATTGAGGATAGGATTGGATACAGGATAGGATAGTATATATGATATTATGGGATGGAGGATACTATATTATAGAGGATAGGATAGGATAGACGATAGGATAGGGGATTGGATAGGATAGAGGATAGGATAGGATAGAGGATAGGATAGGATAGAGGATAGGATAGGATAGGATAGAGGATAGGATAGGATAGGATAGGATGGAGGATAGGATAGGATAGAGGATTGGATAGGACAGACGATAGGATAGGATAGAGGATAGGACAGGATAGAGGATATGATAGGATAGAGGATAGGATAGGATAGAGGATAGGATAGGATTGAGGATCGGATAGGATTGACGATAGGATAGGATGGAGGATAGGATAGTATAGAGCATAGGATAGGATTGAGGATAGGATAGGATAGATGATAGGATAGGATAGAGGATTGGATAGGATAGAGGATAGGATAGGACAGAGGATAGGAAAGGATAGAGGGCAGGATAGGATAGAGGATAGGATAGGATTGAGGAGAGGATAGGATTGAGGAGAGGATAGGATAGAGGATAGGATAGGATAGAGCATAGGATGGGATTGAGGATAGGATAGGATAGATGATAGGATCGGATAGAGGATATGATAGGATAGAGGATAGGATTGGATTAAGGATAGGATAGGATTGAGTATAGGATAGGATAGATGATAGGATAGGATAGAGGATATGATAGGATAGAGGATAGGATAGGATTAAGGATAGGATAGGACAGAGAATAGGATATGATAGAGGATAGGACAGGATAGAGGATAGGATACGATAGGATAGAGGATAGGATAGGATAGGATAGAGGATAGGATAGGATAGAGGATTGGATAGGACAGAGGATAGGATAGGATAGAGGATACGATAGGATAGAGGATATGATAGGATAGAGGATAGGATAGGATAGAGGATAGGATAGGATAGAGGACAGGATAGGATAGAGGATAGGATAGGATAGATGATAGGATAATATAGAGAATAGGATAGGATAGAGGATAGGATAGGACAGAGAATAGGATAGGATAGAGAATAGGATAGGATAGAGGATAGGATAGGATAGAGGATAGGATAGGATTGAGGATAGGATAGGACAGAGAATAGGATAGGATAGAGGATAGGATAGGATAGAGGATAGGATAGGATAGGATAGAGGATAGGATAGGATAGAGGATAGGAAAGGATAGAGGATAGGATAGGATAGAGAATAGAATAGGATAGAGGATAGGATAGTATAGAGGATAGGATAGGATTGAGGATAGGATAGGATAGACGATAGGATAGGATAGAGGATTGGATAGGATAGAGGATAGGATAGAGGATTAGATAGGATTGAGGATATTATGGGATAGAGGATAGGATAGGGTAGGATAGAGGATAGGATAGGATTGAGGATAGGATTGGATACATGATAGGATAGGATATATGATATTATAGGATGGAGGATACGATATTATAGAGGATAGGATAGGATAGACGATAGGATAGGGGATTGGATAGGATAGAGCATAGGATAGGATAGAGGATAGGATGGGATAGAGGATAGGATTGAGGATATAATTGGATACAGGACAGGATAGGATATATGATATTATAGGATAGAGGATACGATATTATAGAGGATAGGATAGGGTAGACGATAGGATAGGGGATTGGATAGGATAGAGGATAGGATAGGACAGAGGATAGGATAGGATAGAGGATAGGATAGGATAGAGGATAGGTTAGGATAGAGGATAGGATAGGATAGAGGATAGGATAGGATTGAGGATAGCATAGGATTGAGGATAGGTTAGGATAGAGGATAGGATAGGATTGAGGATAGGATGGGATAGAGGATAGGATAGAGGATATTATAGGATAGAGGATAGGATAGGATAGAGGATAGGATAGGATTGAGGATAGGATAGGATAGAGGGTAGGATAGGATGGAGGATAGGATAAGATAGAGAATAGGATAGGATAGAGGATAGGATAGGATTGAGGATAGGATAGGATAGATGATGGGACAGGATAGAGGATTGGATTGGATAGAGGATAGGATAGAGGATTGGATAGGATTGAGGATATTATGGGATAGAGGATAGGATAGGGTAGGACAGAGAATAGGATAGCATTGAGGATAGGATATGATACAGGATACGATTTTATAGAGGATATTATAGGATAGAGGACCGCATAGGACAGGGGATACGATATTATAGAGTATACGATATTATAGAGGATAGGATAGGATACACGATAGGATGGGGGACTGGATAGGATAGAGGATAGGATAGGATTGAGGATAGCATAGGATTGAGGATAGGATAGGATAGAGGATAGGATAGGATTGAGGATAGGATGGGATAGAGGATAGGATAGAGGATATTATAGGATAGAGGATAGGATAGGATTGAGGATAGGATTGGATACAGGATAGGATAGTATATATAATATTATGGGATGGAGGATACTATATTATAGAGGATAGGATAGGATAGACGATAGGATAGGGGATTGGATAGGATAGAGGATAGGATAGGATAGAGGATAGGATAGGATAGAGGATAGGATAGGATAGGATAGAGGATAGGATAGGATAGGATAGGATGGAGGATAGGATAGGATAGAGGATTGGATAGGACAGACGATAGGATAGGATAGAGGATAGGATAGGATAGAGGATATGATAGGATAGAGGATAGGATAGGATAGAGGATAGGATAGGATTGAGGATCGGATAGGATTGACGATAGGATAGGATGGAGGATAGGATAGTATAGAGCATAGGATAGGATTGAGGATAGGATAGGATAGATGATAGGATAGGATAGAGGATTGGATAGGATAGAGGATAGGATAGGACAGAGGATAGGAAAGGATAGAGGGCAGGATAGGATAGAGGATAGGATAGGATTGAGGAGAGGATAGGATTGAGGAGAGGATAGGATAGAGGATAGGATAGGATAGAGCATAGGATGGGATTGAGGATAGGATAGGATAGATGATAGGATCGGATAGAGGATATGATAGGATAGAGGATAGGATTGGATTAAGGATAGGATAGGATTGAGTATAGGATAGGATAGATGATAGGATAGGATAGAGGATATGATAGGATAGAGGATAGGATAGGATTAAGGATAGGATAGGACAGAGGATAGGATAGGATAGAGGACAGGATAGGATAGAGGATAGGATAGGATAGATGATAGGATAATATAGAGAATAGGATAGGATAGAGGATAGGATAGGACAGAGAATAGGATAGGATAGAGAATAGGATAGGATAGAGGATAGGATAGGATAGAGGATACGATAGGATAGAGGATATGATAGGATAGAGGATAGGATAGGATAGAGGATAGGATAGGATAGAGGACAGGATAGGATAGAGGATAGGATAGGATAGATGATAGGATAATATAGAGAATAGGATAGGATAGAGGATAGGATAGGACAGAGAATAGGATAGGATAGAGAATAGGATAGGATAGAGGATAGGATAGGATAGAGGATAGGATAGGATTGAGGATAGGATAGGACAGAGAATAGGATAGGATAGAGGATAGGATAGGATAGAGGATAGGATAGGATAGGATAGAGGATAGGATAGGATAGAGGATAGGATAGGATAGAGGATAGGATAGGATAGAGAATAGAATAGGATAGAGGATAGGATAGTATAGAGGATAGGATAGGATTGAGGATAGGATAGGATAGATGATAGGATAGGATAGAGGATTGGATAGGATAGAGGATAGGATAGAGGATTAGATAGGATTGAGGATATTATGGGATAGAGGATAGGATAGGGTAGGATAGAGGATAGGATAGGATTGAGGATAGGATTGGATACATGATAGGATAGGATATATGATATTATAGGATGGAGGATACGATATTATAGAGGATAGGATAGGATAGACGATAGGATAAGGGATTGGATAGGATAGAGCATAGGATAGGATAGAGGATAGGATGGGATAGAGGATAGGATTGAGGATATAATTGGATACAGGACAGGATAGGATATATGATATTATAGGATAGAGGATACGATATTATAGAGGATAGGATAGGGTAGACGATAGGATAGGGGATTGGATAGGATAGAGGATAGGATAGGACAGAGGATAGGATAGGATAGAGGATAGGATAGGATAGAGGATAGGTTAGGATAGAGGATAGGATAGGATAGAGGATAGGATAGGATTGAGGATAGGTTAGGATAGAGGATAGGATAGAGGATATTATAGGATAGAGGATAGCATAGGATTGAGGATAGGATAGGATAGAGTACAGGATAGTATAGAGGATAAGATAGGATAGAGGATAGGATAGGATAGAGGACAGGATAGGATAGAGGGTAGGATAGCGGATTGGATAGGATAGAGGATACGATACGATAGAGGATAGGATAGGATAGAGGATAGGATAGGACAGAGGATATTATAGGATAGGATAGATGATAGGATAATAAAGAGAATAGGATAGGATAGACGATAGGACAGGATAGAGGATAGGATAGGATAGCGGGTAGGATAGGATGGAGGATAGGATAGGATAGAGAATAGGATAGGATAGAGGATAGGATAGTATAGAGGATAGGATAGGATTGAGGATAGGATAGGATAGATGATAGGATAGGATAGAGGATTGGATAGGATAGAGGATAGGATAGAGGATTAGATAGGATTGAGGATATTATGGGATAGAGGATAGGATAGGGTAGGATAGAGGATAGGATAGGATTGAGGATAGGATTGGATACATGATAGGATAGGATATATGATATTATGGGATGGAGGATACGATATTATAGAGGATAGGATAGGATAGACGATAGGATAGGGGATTGGATAGGATAGAGCATAGGATAGGATAGAGGACACGATAGGGTTAAGGATAGGATAAGGTAGAGGATAGGATAGAATAGAGTACAGGATAGTATAGAGGATAAGATAGGATAGAGGATAGGATAGGATAGAGGATAGGACAGGGTAGAGGATAGGATAAGATAGAGGATAGGATAGGGTAGAGGATAGGATAAGATAGAGGATAGGATAGAGTAGAGTACAGGGTATTATAGAGGATAAGGTAGGATAGAGGATAGGATAGGATAGAGGATAGGACAGGATTGAGGATAGGATAGGATAGGATAGAGGATAGGATAGGATAGAGGATAGGATAGGATAGAGGATAGGATAGGATAGAGGATAGGATAGAGGATTGTATAATACAGAGGATACGATACGATAGAGGATAGGACAGGATAGAGGATAGGATAGGACAGAGGATACGATAGGATAGAGGATAGGATAGGATAGAGGATAGGATAGAGGATTGGATACAAGTTAGGACATTATGGGATAGGGGATAGGATAGGATAGGATAGAGGATAGGATAGAGGATTGGATAGGATTGAGGATATTATGGGATAGAGGATAGGATAGGATAGGAAAGAGGATAGGATAGGATAGAGGATATTATGGGATAGAGGATAGGATAGGATAGGATAGAGGATAGGATAGGATAGAGAATAGGATAGGATAGAGGATAGGATAGGATAGAGGATAGGATAGGGTAGAGGATAGGATAAGATAGAGGATAGGGTAGGGTAGAGGATAGGATAAGATAGAGGATAGGATAGGATAGATGATAGGATAGGATAGAGTACAGGATAGTATAGAGGATAAGATAGGATAGAGGATAGGATAGGATAGAGGATAGGATAGGATTGAGGATACGATACGATAGAGGATAGTATAGGATTGAGGATAGGATAGGACAGAGGATAGGATAGGATAGAGGATATCATAGAGGATTGGATAGGATTGAGGATACGATACGATAGAGGATAGGATAGGATAGAGTATAGGGTAGGACAGGGAATAGGATAGGATAGAGGATAGGATAGGATAGAGGATAGGATAGGATAGAGGATAGGATAGGATAGGATAGAGCATAGGATAGGATTGAGGATAGGATAGGATAGAGGATAGGATAGAAGATATTATAGGAGAGCGGATATTATAGGATACAGGATAGGATAGGATTGAGGATAGGAAAGGATAGGATTGAGGATAGGATAGGATAAATAATATTACAGGATGGAGGATACGAAATTATAGAGGATATGATAGGATAGAGGATAGGATAGGGTAGAGGATAGGATAAGATAGAGGATAGGATAGGGTAGGAGATAGGATAAGATAGAGGATAGGATAGAATAGAGTACAGGATAGTATAGAGGATAAGATAGGATAGCGGATAGGATAGGATAGAGGATAGGATAGGATAGATGATAGGATAGGATAGAGGATATGATAGGATAGAGGATAGGATAGGATTCGAGAATAGAGGATAGGATAGGATTGAGGATAGGATTGGATACAGGATAGGATAGGATATATGATATTATAGGATGGAGGATACGATATTATAGAGGATAGGATAGGATAGACGATAGGATAGGGGATTGGATAGGATAGAGGATAGGATAGGATAGAGGATAGGATAGGATTGAGGATAGGTTAGGATAGAGGATAGGATAGAGGATATTATAGGATAGAGGATAGGATAGGATTGAGGATAGGATAGGATAGAGTACAGGATAGTATAGAGGATAAGATAGGATAGAGGATAGGATAGGATAGAGGACAGGATAGGATAGAGGGTAGGATAGCGGATTGGATAGGATAGAGGATACGATACGATAGAGGATAGGATAGGATAGAGGATAGGATAGGACAGAGGATATTATAGGATAGGATAGATGATAGGATAATAAAGAGAATAGGATAGGATAGACGATAGGACAGGATAGGGGATAGGATAGGATAGCGGGTAGGATAGGATGGAGGATAGGATAGGATAGAGAATAGGATAGGATAGAGGATAGGATAGTATAGAGGATAGGATAGAGGATTAGATAGGATTGAGTATATTATGGGATAGAGGATAGGATAGGGTAGGATAGAGGATAGGATAGGATTGAGGATAGGATTGGATACATGATAGGATAGGATATATGATATTATGGGATGGAGGATACGATATTATAGAGGATAGGATAGGATAGACGATAGGATAGGGGATTGGATAGGATAGAGCATAGGATAGGATAGAGGATAGGATGGGATAGAGGATAGGATTGAGGATATAATTGGATACAGGACAGGATAGGATATATGATATTATAGGATAGAGGATACGATATTATAGAGGATAGGATAGGGTAGACGATAGGATAGGGGATTGGATAGGATAGAGGATAGGATAGGACAGAGGATAGGATAGGATAGATGATAGGATAGGATAGAGGATAGGTTAGGATAGAGGATAGGATAGGATAGAGGATAGGATAGGATTGAGGATAGGTTAGGATAGAGGATAGGATAGAGGATATTATAGGATAGAGGATAGGATAGGATTGAGGATAGGATAGGATAGAGTACAGGATAGTATAGAGGATAAGATAGGATAGAGGATAGGATAGGATAGAGGACAGGATAGGATAGAGGGTAGGATAGCGGATTGGATAGGATAGAGGATACGATACGATAGAGGATAGGATAGGATAGAGGATAGGATAGGACAGAGGATATTATAGGATAGGATAGATGATAGGATAATAAAGAGAATAGGATAGGATAGACGATAGGACAGGATAGAGGATAGGATAGGATAGCGGGTAGGATAGGATGGAGGATAGGATAGGATAGAGAATAGGATAGGATAGAGGATAGGATAGTATAGAGGATAGGATAGGATTGAGGATAGGATAGGATAGATGATAGGATAGGATAGAGGATTGGATAGGATAGAGGATAGGATAGAGGATTAGATAGGATTGAGGATATTATGGGATAGAGGATAGGATAGGGTAGGATAGAGGATAGGATAGGATTGAGGATAGGATTGGATACATGATAGGATAGGATATATGATATTATGGGATGGAGGATACGATATTATAGAGGATAGGATAGGATAGACGATAGGATAGGGGATTGGATAGGATAGAGCATAGGATAGGATAGAGGACACGATAGGGTTAAGGATAGGATAAGGTAGAGGATAGGATAGAATAGAGTACAGGATAGTATAGAGGATAAGATAGGATAGAGGATAGGATAGGATAGAGGATAGGACAGGGTAGAGGATAGGATAAGATAGAGGATAGGATAGGGTAGAGGATAGGATAAGATAGAGGATAGGATAGAGTAGAGTACAGGGTATTATAGAGGATAAGGTAGGATAGAGGATAGGATAGGATAGAGGATAGGACAGGATTGAGGATAGGATAGGATAGGATAGAGGATAGGATAGGATAGAGGATAGGATAGGATAGAGGATAGGATAGGATAGAGGATAGGATAGAGGATTGTATAATACAGAGGATACGATACGATAGAGGATAGGACAGGATAGAGGATAGGATAGGACAGAGGATACGATAGGATAGAGGATAGGATAGGATAGAGGATAGGATAGAGGATTGGATACAAGTTAGGACATTATGGGATAGGGGATAGGATAGGATAGGATAGAGGATAGGATAGAGGATAGGATAGAGGATTGGATAGGATTGAGGATATTATGGGATAGAGGATAGGATAGGATAGGAAAGAGGATAGGATAGGATAGAGGATATTATGGGATAGAGGATAGGATAGGATAGGATAGAGGATAGGATAGGATAGAGAATAGGATAGGATAGAGGATAGGATAGGATAGAGGATAGGATAGGATAGAGGATAGGATAGGATAGAGGATAGGATAGGATAGAGGATAGGATAGGATAGAGGATATAATAGGATAGAGGATAGGATAGGATAGAGGATAGGATAGGATAGAGGATAGGATAGGATAGAGGATAGGATAGGATAGAGGATAGGATAGGATTGGGGATAGGATAGGATAGAGGATAGGATAGAGGATTGGATAGGATAGGGGATACGATACGATAGAGGATAGGATAGGATAGAGGATAGGATAGGATAGATGATATTATAGGATGGAGGATACGATATTATTGAGGATAGGATAGGGTAGACGATAGGATAGGGGATTGGATAGGATAGAGGATAGGATAGGATAGAGCACAGGATAGGGTAAAGGATAGGATAAGATAGAGGATAGGATAGAATAGAGTACAGGATAGTATAGAGGATAAGATAGGATAGAGGATAGGATAGGATAGAGGATAGGATAGGGTAGAGGATAGGATAAGATAGAGGATAGGGTAGGGTAGAGGATAGGATAAGATAGAGGATAGGATAGGATAGATGATAGGATAGGATAGAGTACAGGATAGTATAGAGGATAAGATAGGATAGAGGATAGGATAGGATAGAGGATAGGATAGGATTGAGGATACGATACGATAGAGGATAGTATAGGATTGAGGATAGGATAGGACAGAGGATAGGATAGGATAGAGGATATCATAGAGGATTGGATAGGATTGAGGATACGATACGATAGAGGATAGGATAGGATAGAGTATAGGGTAGGACAGGGAATAGGATAGGATAGAGGATAGGATAGGATAGAGGATAGGATAGGATAGAGGATAGGATAGGATAGGATAGAGCATAGGATAGGATTGAGGATAGGATAGGATAGAGGATAGGATAGAAGATATTATAGGAGAGCGGATATTATAGGATACAGGATAGGATAGGATTGAGGATAGGAAAGGATAGGATTGAGGATAGGATAGGATAAATAATATTACAGGATGGAGGATACGAAATTATAGAGGATATGATAGGATAGAGGATAGGATAGGGTAGAGGATAGGATAAGATAGAGGATAGGATAGGGTAGGAGATAGGATAAGATAGAGGATAGGATAGAATAGAGTACAGGATAGTATAGAGGATAAGATAGGATAGCGGATAGGATAGGATAGAGGATAGGATAGGATAGATGATAGGATAGGATAGAGGATATGATAGGATAGAGGATAGGATAGGATTCGAGAATAGAGGATAGGATAGGATTGAGGATAGGATTGGATACAGGATAGGATAGGATATATGATATTATAGGATGGAGGATACGATATTATAGAGGATAGGATAGGATAGACGATAGGATAGGGGATTGGATAGGATAGAGGATAGGATAGGATAGAGGATAGGATAGGATTGAGGATAGGTTAGGATAGAGGATAGGATAGAGGATATTATAGGATAGAGGATAGGATAGGATTGAGGATAGGATAGGATAGAGTACAGGATAGTATAGAGGATAAGATAGGATAGAGGATAGGATAGGATAGAGGACAGGATAGGATAGAGGGTAGGATAGCGGATTGGATAGGATAGAGGATACGATACGATAGAGGATAGGATAGGATAGAGGATAGGATAGGACAGAGGATATTATAGGATAGGATAGATGATAGGATAATAAAGAGAATAGGATAGGATAGACGATAGGACAGGATAGGGGATAGGATAGGATAGCGGGTAGGATAGGATGGAGGATAGGATAGGATAGAGAATAGGATAGGATAGAGGATAGGATAGTATAGAGGATAGGATAGAGGATTAGATAGGATTGAGTATATTATGGGATAGAGGATAGGATAGGGTAGGATAGAGGATAGGATAGGATTGAGGATAGGATTGGATACATGATAGGATAGGATATATGATATTATGGGATGGAGGATACGATATTATAGAGGATAGGATAGGATAGACGATAGGATAGGGGATTGGATAGGATAGAGCATAGGATAGGATAGAGGATAGGATGGGATAGAGGATAGGATTGAGGATATAATTGGATACAGGACAGGATAGGATATATGATATTATAGGATAGAGGATACGATATTATAGAGGATAGGATAGGGTAGACGATAGGATAGGGGATTGGATAGGATAGAGGATAGGATAGGACAGAGGATAGGATAGGATAGAGGATAGGATAGGATAGAGGATAGGTTAGGATAGAGGATAGGATAGGATAGAGGATAGGATAGGATTGAGGATAGGTTAGGATAGAGGATAGGATAGAGGATATTATAGGATAGAGGATAGGATAGGATTGAGGATAGGATAGGATAGAGTACAGGATAGTATAGAGGATAAGATAGGATAGAGGATAGGATAGGATAGAGGACAGGATAGGATAGAGGGTAGGATAGCGGATTGGATAGGATAGAGGATACGATACGATAGAGGATAGGATAGGATAGAGGATAGGATAGGACAGAGGATATTATAGGATAGGATAGATGATAGGATAATAAAGAGAATAGGATAGGATAGACGATAGGACAGGATAGAGGATAGGATAGGATAGCGGGTAGGATAGGATGGAGGATAGGATAGGATAGAGAATAGGATAGGATAGAGGATAGGATAGTATAGAGGATAGGATAGGATTGAGGATAGGATAGGATAGATGATAGGATAGGATAGAGGATTGGATAGGATAGAGGATAGGATAGAGGATTAGATAGGATTGAGGATATTATGGGATAGAGGATAGGATAGGGTAGGATAGAGGATAGGATAGGATTGAGGATAGGATTGGATACATGATAGGATAGGATATATGATATTATGGGATGGAGGATACGATATTATAGAGGATAGGATAGGATAGACGATAGGATAGGGGATTGGATAGGATAGAGCATAGGATAGGATAGAGGACACGATAGGGTTAAGGATAGGATAAGGTAGAGGATAGGATAGAATAGAGTACAGGATAGTATAGAGGATAAGATAGGATAGAGGATAGGATAGGATAGAGGATAGGACAGGGTAGAGGATAGGATAAGATAGAGGATAGGATAGGGTAGAGGATAGGATAAGATAGAGGATAGGATAGAGTAGAGTACAGGGTATTATAGAGGATAAGGTAGGATAGAGGATAGGATAGGATAGAGGATAGGACAGGATTGAGGATAGGATAGGATAGGATAGAGGATAGGATAGGATAGAGGATAGGATAGGATAGAGGATAGGATAGGATAGAGGATAGGATAGAGGATTGTATAATACAGAGGATACGATACGATAGAGGATAGGACAGGATAGAGGATAGGATAGGACAGAGGATACGATAGGATAGAGGATAGGATAGGATAGAGGATAGGATAGAGGATTGGATACAAGTTAGGACATTATGGGATAGGGGATAGGATAGGATAGGATAGAGGATAGGATAGAGGATTGGATAGGATTGAGGATATTATGGGATAGAGGATAGGATAGGATAGGAAAGAGGATAGGATAGGATAGAGGATATTATGGGATAGAGGATAGGATAGGATAGGATAGAGGATAGGATAGGATAGAGAATAGGATAGGATAGAGGATAGGATAGGATAGAGGATAGGATAGGATAGAGGATAGGATAGGATAGAGGATAGGATAGGATAGAGGATAGGATAGGATAGAGGATAGGATAGGATAGAGGATAGGATAGGATAGAGGATAGGATAGGATAGAGGATAGGATAGGATAGAGGATAGGATAGGATAGAGGATAGGATAGGATTGGGGATAGGATAGGATAGAGGATAGGATAGAGGATTGGATAGGATAGGGGATACGATACGATAGAGGATAGGATAGGATAGAGGATAGGATAGGATAGATGATATTATAGGATGGAGGATACGATATTATTGAGGATAGGATAGGATAGACGATAGGATAGGGGATTGGATAGGATAGAGGATAGGATAGGATAGAGCACAGGATAGGGTAAAGGATAGGATAAGATAGAGGATAGGATAGAATAGAGTACAGGATAGTATAGAGGATAAGATAGGATAGAGGATAGGATAGGATAGAGGATAGGATAGGGTAGAGGATAGGATAAGATAGAGGATAGGGTAGGGTAGAGGATAGGATAAGATAGAGGATAGGATAGGATAGATGATAGGATAGGATAGAGTACAGGATAGTATAGAGGATAAGATAGGATAGAGGATAGGATAGGATAGAGGATAGGATAGGATTGAGGATACGATACGATAGAGGATAGTATAGGATTGAGGATAGGATAGGACAGAGGATAGGATAGGATAGAGGATATCATAGAGGATTGGATAGGATTGAGGATACGATACGATAGAGGATAGGATAGGATAGAGTATAGGGTAGGACAGGGAATAGGATAGGATAGAGGATAGGATAGGATAGAGGATAGGATAGGATAGAGGATAGGATAGGATAGAGGATAGGATAGGATAGGATAGAGCATAGGATAGGATTGAGGATAGGATAGGATAGAGGATAGGATAGAAGATATTATAGGAGAGCGGATATTATAGGATACAGGATAGGATAGGATTGAGGATAGGAAAGGATAGGATTGAGGATAGGATAGGATAAATAATATTACAGGATGGAGGATACGAAATTATAGAGGATATGATAGGATAGAGGATAGGATAGGGTAGAGGATAGGATAAGATAGAGGATAGGATAGGGTAGAAGATAGGATAAGATAGAGGATAGGATAGAATAGAGTACAGGATAGTATAGAGGATAAGATAGGATAGCGGATAGGATAGGATAGAGGATAGGATAGGATAGATGATAGGATAGGATAGAGGATATGATAGGATAGAGGATAGGATAGGATTCGAGAATAGAGGATAGGATAGGATTGAGGATAGGATTGGATACAGGATAGGATAGGATATATGATATTATAGGATGGAGGATACGATATTATAGAGGATAGGATAGGATAGACGATAGGATAGGGGATTGGATAGGATAGAGGATAGGATAGGATAGAGGATAGGATAGGATTGAGGATAGGTTAGGATAGAGGATAGGATAGAGGATATTATAGGATAGAGGATAGGATAGGATTGAGGATAGGATAGGATAGAGTACAGGATAGTATAGAGGATAAGATAGGATAGAGGATAGGATAGGATAGAGGACAGGATAGGATAGAGGGTAGGATAGCGGATTGGATAGGATAGAGGATACGATACGATAGAGGATAGGATAGGATAGAGGATAGGATAGGACAGAGGATATTATAGGATAGGATAGATGATAGGATAATAAAGAGAATAGGATAGGATAGACGATAGGACAGGATAGGGGATAGGATAGGATAGCGGGTAGGATAGGATGGAGGATAGGATAGGATAGAGAATACGATAGGATAGAGGATAGGATAGTATAGAGGATAGGATAGAGGATTAGATAGGATTGAGTATATTATGGGATAGAGGATAGGATAGGGTAGGATAGAGGATAGGATAGGATTGAGGATAGGATTGGATACATGATAGGATAGGATATATGATATTATGGGATGGAGGATACGATATTATAGAGGATAGGATAGGATAGACGATAGGATAGGGGATTGGATAGGATAGAGCATAGGATAGGATAGAGGATAGGATAGGATAGAGGATAGGATTGAGGATATAATTGGATACAGGACAGGATAGGATATATGATATTATAGGATGGAGGATACGATATTATAGAGGATAGGATAGGGTAGACGATAGGATAGGGGATTGGATAGGATAGAGGATAGGATAGGACAGAGGATAGGATAGGATAGAGGATAGGATAGGATAGAGGATAGGTTAGGATAGAGGATAGGATAGGATAGAGGATAGGATAGGATTGAGGATAGCATAGGATTGAGGATAGGTTAGGATAGAGGATAGGATAGGATTGAGAATAGGATGGGGTAGAGGATAGGATAGAGGATATTATAGGATAGAGGATAGGATAGGATAGAGGATAGGATAGGATTGAGGATAGGATAGGATAGAGGGTAGGATAGGATGGAGGATAGGATAAGATAGAGAATAGGATAGGATAGAGGATAGGATAGGATAGAAGATAGGATAGGATTGAGGATAGGATTGAGGATAGGATAGGACAGAGAATAGGATAGGATAGAGGATAGGATAGGATTGAGGATAGGATGGGATAGAGGATAGGATAGAGGATATTATAGGAGAGAGGATATTATAGGATAGAGGATAGGATAGGATAGAGGATAGGATAGGATTGAGGATAGCATAGGATTGAGGATAGGTTAGGATAGAGGATACGATAGGATTGAGGATAGGATGGGATAGAGGATAATATAGAGGATATTATAGGATAGAGGATAGGATAGGATAGAGGATAGGATAGGATTGAGGATAGGATAGGATAGAGGGTAGGATAGGATGGAGGATAGGATAGGATAGAGAATAGGATAGGATAGAGGATAGGATAGGACACAGGATAGGATAGGATAGAGTATAGGGTAGGACAGGGAATAGGATAGGATAGAGGATAGGATAGGATAGAGGATAGGATAGGATAGAGGATAGGATAGGATAGGATAGAGCATAGGATAGGATTGAGGATAGGATAGGATAGAGGATAGGATAGAAGATATTATAGGAGAGCGGATATTATAGGATAGAGGATAGGATAGGATTGAGGATAGGAAAGGATAGGATTGAGGATAGGATAGGATAAATAATATTACAGGATGGAGGATACGAAATTATAGAGGATATGATAGGATAGAGGATAGGATAGGGTAGAGGATAGGATAAGATAGAGGATAGGATAGGGTAGAAGATAGGATAAGATAGAGGATAGGATAGAATAGAGTACAGGATAGTATAGAGGATAAGATAGGATAGCGGATAGGATAGGATAGAGGATAGGATAGGATAGATGATAGGATAGGATAGAGGATATGATAGGATAGAGGATAGGATAGGATTCGAGAATAGAGGATAGGATAAGATTGAGGATAGGATTGGATACAGGATAGGATAGGATATATGATATTATAGGATGGAGGATACGATATTATAGAGGATAGGATAGGATAGACGATAGGATAGGGGATTGGATAGGATAGAGGATAGGATAGGATAGAGGATAGGATAGGATTGAGGATAGGTTAGGATAGAGGATAGGATAGAGGATATTATAGGATAGAGGATAGGATAGGATTGAGGATAGGATAGGATAGAGAATAGGATGCGATAGAGGATAGGATAGGATAGAGGATAGGATAGGATACAGAAGACAATAGGATAGAGGATAGGATAGGATAGAGGATAGGATAGGATTGAGGATAGGATAGGATAGAGGATAATATAGGATAGAGGAAAGGATAGGATAGAGGATAGGATAGGATAGAGGATAGGATAGGATAGAGTATAGGTTAGGATAGAGGATAGGATAGGATAGACGATAGGATAGAGGATATTATAGGACAGAGGGCAGGATAGGATAGAGGATAGGATAGGATAGAGGATAGGATAGGATTGAGGAGAGGATAGGATAGAGGATAGGATAGGATAGAGCATAGGATGGGATTGAGGATAGGATAGGATAGATGATAGGATCGGATAGAGGATATGATAGGATAGAGGATAGGATTGGATTAAGGATAGGATAGGATTGAGTATAGGATAGGATAGATGATAGGATAGGATAGAGGATATGATAGGATAGAGGATAGGATAGGATTAAGGATAGGATAGGACAGAGAATAGGATATGATAGAGGGTAGGACAGGATAGAGGATAGGATAGGATAGGATAGAGGATAGGATAGGATAGGATAGAGGATAGGATAGGATAGAGGATTGGATAGGACAGAGGATAGGATAGGATAGAGGATAGGATAGGATAGAGGATATGATAGGATAGAGGATAGGATAGGATAGAGGATAGGATAGGATAGAGGACAGGATAGGATAGAGGATAGGATAGGATAGATGATAGGATAATATAGAGAATAGGATAGGATAGAGGATAGGATAGGACAGAGAATAGGATAGGATAGAGGATAGGATAGGATAGAGGATAGGATAGGATAGGATAGGATGGAGGATAGGATAGGATAGAGGATTGGATAGGACAGACGATAGGATAGGATAGAGGATAGGATAGGATAGAGGATATGATAGGATAGAGGATAGAATAGGATAGAGGATAGGATAGGATTGAGGATCGGATAGGATTGACGATAGGATAGGATAGAGGATAGGATAGTATAGAGCATAGGATAGGATTGAGGATAGGATAGGATAGATGATAGGATAGGATAGAGGATTGGATAGGATAGAGGATAGGATAGGATAGAGGGTAGGATAGCGGAATGGATACGATAAAGGATACGATACGATAGAGGTTAGGATAGGATAGAGGATAGGATAGGACAGAGGATAGGAAAGGATAGAGGATAGGATAGGATATAGGATATGATAGGATAGAGGATAGGATAGGATAGGGTGGGGATCGGATAGGGTAGATGATAGGATAGGTTAGAGGATAGGATAGGATTGAGGATAGGATAGAATAGAGTACAGGATAGTATAGAGGATAAGATAGGATAGAGGATAGGATAGGATAGAGGACAGGATGGGATAGAGGATAGGATAGCGGATTGGATAGGATAGAGGATACGATACGATAGAGGATAGGATAGGATAGAGGATAGGATAGGACAGAGGATATTATAGGATAGGATAGATGATAGGATAATAAAGAGAATAGGATAGGATAGACGATAGGACAGGATAGAGGATAGGGTAGGATTCGCGGATAGGATAGGATAGAGGATAGGGTAGGATAGATAATAGAATAGGATAGAGGATAGGATAGGATAGAGGATAGGATAGGATTGAGGATAGGATAGGATAGCGGGTAGGATAGGATGGAGGATAGGATAGCGGAATGGATAGGATAGGATAGAGGATAGGATAGTATAGAGGATAGGATAGGATTGAGGATAGGATAGGATAGATGATAGGATAGGATAGAGGATTGGATAGGATAGAGGATAGGATAGAGGATTAGATAGGATTGAGGATATTATGGGATAGAGGATAGGATAGGGTAGGATAGAGGATAGGATAGGATTGAGGATAGGATTGGATACATGATAGGATAGGATATATGATATTATAGGATGGAGGATACGATATTATAGAGGATAGGATAGGATAGACGATAGGATAGGGGATTGGATAGGATAGAGCATAGGATAGGATAGAGGATAGGATGGGATAGAGGATAGGATTGAGGATATAATTGGATACAGGACAGGATAGGATATATGATATTATAGGATGGAGGATACGATATTATAGAGGATAGGATAGGGTAGACGATAGGATAGGGGATTGGATAGGATAGAGGATAGGATAGGACAGAGGATAGGATAGGATAGAGGATAGGATAGGATAGAGGATAGGTTAGGATAGAGGATAGGATAGGATAGAGGATAGGATAGGATTGAGGATAGCATAGGATTGAGGATAGGTTAGGATAGAGGATAGGATAGGATTGAGGATAGGATGGGATAGAGGATAGGATAGAGGATATTATAGGATAGAGGATAGGATAGGATAGAGGATAGGATAGGATTGAGGATAGGATAGGATAGAGGGTAGGATAGGATGGAGGATAGGATAAGATAGAGAATAGGATAGGATAGAAGATAGGATAGGATAGAGGATAGGATAGGATTGAGGATAGGATAGGATAGATGATGGGACAGGATAGAGGATTGGATTGGATAGAGGATAGGATAGAGGATTGGATAGGATTGAGGATATTATGGGATAGAGGATAGGATAGGGTAGGACAGAGAATAGGATAGCATTGAGGATAGGATATGATACAGGATACGATTTTATAGAGGATATTATAGGATAGAGGACCGCATAGGACAGGGGATACGATATTATAGAGTATACGATATTATAGAGGATAGGATAGGATACACGATAGGATGGGGGACTGGATAGGATAGAGGATAGGATAGGATTGAGGATAGCATAGGATTGAGGATAGGATAGGATAGAGGATAGGATAGGATTGAGGATAGGATGGGATAGAGGATAGGATAGAGGATATTATAGGATAGAGGATAGGATAGGATTGAGGATAGGATTGGATACAGGATAGGATAGTATATATGATATTATGGGATGGAGGATACTATATTATAGAGGATAGGATAGGATAGACGATAGGATAGGGGATTGGATAGGATAGAGGATAGGATAGGATAGAGGATAGGATAGGATAGAGGATAGGATAGGATAGAGGATAGGATAGGATAGGATAGAGGATAGGATAGGATAGGATAGGATGGAGGATAGGATAGGATAGAGGATTGGATAGGACAGACGATAGGATAGGATAGAGGATAGGATAGGATAGAGGATATGATAGGATAGAGGATAGGATAGGATAGAGGATAGGATAGGATTGAGGATCGGATAGGATTGACGATAGGATAGGATGGAGGATAGGATAGTATAGAGCATAGGATAGGATTGAGGATAGGATAGGATAGATGATAGGATAGGATAGAGGATTGGATAGGATAGAGGATAGGATAGGACAGAGGATAGGAAAGGATAGAGGGCAGGATAGGATAGAGGATAGGATAGGATTGAGGAGAGGATAGGATTGAGGAGAGGATAGGATAGAGGATAGGATAGGATAGAGCATAGGATGGGATTGAGGATAGGATAGGATAGATGATAGGATCGGATAGAGGATATGATAGGATAGAGGATAGGATTGGATTAAGGATAGGATAGGATTGAGTATAGGATAGGATAGATGATAGGATAGGATAGAGGATATGATAGGATAGAGGATAGGATAGGATTAAGGATAGGATAGGACAGAGAATAGGATATGATAGAGGATAGGACAGGATAGAGGGTAGGATAGGATAGGATAGAGGATAGGATAGGATAGGATAGAGGATAGGATAGGATAGAGGATTGGATAGGACAGAGGATAGGATAGGATAGAGGATACGATAGGATAGAGGATATGATAGGATAGAGGATAGGATAGGATAGAGGATAGGATAGGATAGAGGACAGGATAGGATAGAGGATAGGATAGGATAGATGATAGGATAATATAGAGAATAGGATAGGATAGAGGATAGGATAGGACAGAGAATAGGATAGGATAGAGAATAGGATAGGATAGAGGATAGGATAGGATAGAGGATAGGATAGGATAGGATAGGATGGAGGATAGGATAGGATAGAGGATTGGATAGGACAGACGATAGGATAGGATAGAGGATAGGATAGGATAGAGGATATGATAGGATAGAGGATAGGATAGGATAGAGGATAGGATAGGATTGAGGATCGGATAGGATTGACGATAGGATAGGATGGAGGATAGGATAGTATAGAGCATAGGATAGGATTGAGGATAGGATAGGATAGATGATAGGATAGGATAGAGGATTGGATAGGATAGAGGATAGGATAGGACAGAGGATAGGAAAGGATAGAGGGCAGGATAGGATAGAGGATAGGATAGGATTGAGGAGAGGATAGGATTGAGGAGAGGATAGGATAGAGGATAGGATAGGATAGAGCATAGGATGGGATTGAGGATAGGATAGGATAGATGATAGGATCGGATAGAGGATATGATAGGATAGAGGATAGGATTGGATTAAGGATAGGATAGGATTGAGTATAGGATAGGATAGATGATAGGATAGGATAGAGGATATGATAGGATAGAGGATAGGATAGGATTAAGGATAGGATAGGACAGAGAATAGGATATGATAGAGGATAGGACAGGATAGAGGATAGGATAGGATAGGATAGAGGATAGGATAGGATAGGATAGAGGATAGGATAGGATAGAGGATTGGATAGGACAGAGGATAGGATAGGATAGAGGATACGATAGGATAGAGGATATGATAGGATAGAGGATAGGATAGGATAGAGGATAGGATAGGATAGAGGACAGGATAGGATAGAGGATAGGATAGGATAGATGATAGGATAATATAGAGAATAGGATAGGATAGAGGATAGGATAGGACAGAGAATAGGATAGGATAGAGAATAGGATAGGATAGAGGATAGGATAGGATAGAGGATAGGATAGGATTGAGGATAGGATAGGACAGAGAATAGGATAGGATAGAGGATAGGATAGGATAGAGGATAGGATAGGATAGGATAGAGGATAGGATAGGATAGAGGATAGGATAGGATAGAGGATAGGATAGGATAGAGAATAGAATAGGATAGAGGATAGGATAGTATAGAGGATAGGATAGGATTGAGGATAGGATAGGATAGATGATAGGATAGGATAGAGGATTGGATAGGATAGAGGATAGGATAGAGGATTAGATAGGATTGAGGATATTATGGGATAGAGGATAGGATAGGGTAGGATAGAGGATAGGATAGGATTGAGGATAGGATTGGATACATGATAGGATAGGATATATGATATTATAGGATGGAGGATACGATATTATAGAGGATAGGATAGGATAGACGATAGGATAGGGGATTGGATAGGATAGAGCATAGGATAGGATAGAGGATAGGATGGGATAGAGGATAGGATTGAGGATATAATTGGATACAGGACAGGATAGGATATATGATATTATAGGATAGAGGATACGATATTATAGAGGATAGGATAGGGTAGACGATAGGATAGGGGATTGGATAGGATAGAGGATAGGATAGGACAGAGGATAGGATAGGATAGAGGATAGGATAGGATAGAGGATAGGTTAGGATAGAGGATAGGATAGGATAGAGGATAGGATAGGATTGAGGATAGCATAGGATTGAGGATAGGTTAGGATAGAGGATAGGATAGGATTGAGGATAGGATGGGATAGAGGATAGGATAGAGGATATTATAGGATAGAGGATAGGATAGGATAGAGGATAGGATAGGATTGAGGATAGGATAGGATAGAGGGTAGGATAGGATGGAGGATAGGATAAGATAGAGAATAGGATAGGATAGAGGATAGGATAGGATAGAGGATAGGATAGGATTGAGGATAGGATAGGATAGATGATGGGACAGGATAGAGGATTGGATTGGATAGAGGATAGGATAGAGGATTGGATAGGATTGAGGATATTATGGGATAGAGGATAGGATAGGGTAGGACAGAGAATAGGATAGCATTGAGGATAGGATATGATACAGGATACGATTTTATAGAGGATATTATAGGATAGAGGACCGCATAGGACAGGGGATACGATATTATAGAGTATACGATATTATAGAGGATAGGATAGGATACACGATAGGATGGGGGACTGGATAGGATAGAGGATAGGATAGGATTGAGGATAGCATAGGATTGAGGATAGGATAGGATAGAGGAGAGGATAGGATTGAGGATAGGATGGGATAGAGGATAGGATAGAGGATATTATAGGATAGAGGATAGGATAGGATTGAGGATAGGATTGGATACAGGATAGGATAGTATATATGATATTATGGGATGGAGGATACTATATTATAGAGGATAGGATAGGATAGACGATAGGATAGGGGATTGGATAGGATAGAGGATAGGATAGGATAGAGGATAGGATAGGATAGAGGATAGGATAGGATAGGATAGAGGATAGGATAGGATAGGATAGGATGGAGGATAGGATAGGATAGAGGATTGGATAGGACAGACGATAGGATAGGATAGAGGATAGGATAGGATAGAGGATATGATAGGATAGAGGATAGGATAGGATAGAGGATAGGATAGGATTGAGGATCGGATAGGATTGACGATAGGATAGGATGGAGGATAGGATAGTATAGAGCATAGGATAGGATTGAGGATAGGATAGGATAGATGATAGGATAGGATAGAGGATTGGATAGGATAGAGGATAGGATAGGACAGAGGATAGGAAAGGATAGAGGGCAGGATAGGATAGAGGATAGGATAGGATTGAGGAGAGGATAGGATTGAGGAGAGGATAGGATAGAGGATAGGATAGGATAGAGCATAGGATGGGATTGAGGATAGGATAGGATAGATGATAGGATCGGATAGAGGATATGATAGGATAGAGGATAGGATTGGATTAAGGATAGGATAGGATTGAGTATAGGATAGGATAGATGATAGGATAGGATAGAGGATATGATAGGATAGAGGATAGGATAGGATTAAGGATAGGATAGGACAGAGAATAGGATATGATAGAGGATAGGACAGGATAGAGGATAGGATAGGATAGGATAGAGGATAGGATAGGATAGGATAGAGGATAGGATAGGATAGAGGATTGGATAGGACAGAGGATAGGATAGGATAGAGGATACGATAGGATAGAGGATATGATAGGATAGAGGATAGGATAGGATAGAGGATAGGATAGGATAGAGGACAGGATAGGATAGAGGATAGGATAGGATAGATGATAGGATAATATAGAGAATAGGATAGGATAGAGGATAGGATAGGACAGAGAATAGGATAGGATAGAGAATAGGATAGGATAGAGGATAGGATAGGATAGAGGATAGGATAGGATTGAGGATAGGATAGGACAGAGAATAGGATAGGATAGAGGATAGGATAGGATAGAGGATAGGATAGGATAGGATAGAGGATAGGATAGGATAGAGGATAGGATAGGATAGAGGATAGGATAGGATAGAGAATAGAATAGGATAGAGGATAGGATAGTATAGAGGATAGGATAGGATTGAGGATAGGATAGGATAGATGATAGGATAGGATAGAGGATTGGATAGGATAGAGGATAGGATAGAGGATTAGATAGGATTGAGGATATTATGGGATAGAGGATAGGATAGGGTAGGATAGAGGATAGGATAGGATTGAGGATAGGATTGGATACATGATAGGATAGGATATATGATATTATAGGATGGAGGATACGATATTATAGAGGATAGGATAGGATAGACGATAGGATAGAGGATAGGATAGGATAGAGGATAGGATAGGATAGAGGATAGGATAGGATAGAGGATAGGATAGGATAGAGGATAGGATAGGATAGAGGATAGGATAGGATAGAGGATAGGATAGGATAGAGGATAGGATAGGATAGAGGATAGGATAGGATAGAGGATAGGATAGGATAGAGGATAGGATAGGATAGAGGATAGGATAGGATAGAGGATAGGATAGGATAGAGGATAGGATAGGATAGAGGATAGGATAGGATAGAGGATAGGATAGGATAGAGGATAGGATAGGATTGAGGATAGGATAGGATAGAGGATAGGATAGGATTGAGGATAGGATAGGATAGAGGATATTATAGAGGATTGGATAGGACAGAGGATACGATACGATAGAGGATAGGATAGGATAGAGGATAGGATAGGATAGATGATAGGATAGAATAGAGTACAGGATAGTATAGAGGATAAGATAGGATAGAGGATAGGATAGGATAGAGGATAGGATAGGATAGAGGATAGGATAGGATTGGGGATAGGATAGGATAGAGGATAGGATAGAGGATTGGATAGGAAAGGGGATACGATACGATAGAGGATAGGATAGGATAGAGGATAGGATAGGATAGAGGATAGGATAGGATAGATGATATTATAGGATGGAGGATACGATATTATTGAGGATAGGATAGGATAGACAATAGGATAGGGGATTGGATAGGATAGAGGATAGGATAGGATAGAGGACAGGATAGGGTAAAGGATAGGATAAGATAGAGGATAGGATAGAATAGAGTACAGGATAGTATAGAGGATAAGATAGGATAGAGGATAGGATAGGATAGAGGATTGGATAGGATTCAGGATATTATGGGATAGAGGATAGGATAGGATAGGATAGAGGATAGGATACGATAGAGGATAAGATAGGATTGAGGATAGGATAGGATAGAGGCTAGGATAGGATTGAGGATAGGATAGGATAGAGAATAGAATAAGATAGAGGATAGGATAGGATTGAGGATAGGATAGGATAGATGATAGGATAGAGGATTGGATGGGATACAGGATACGATACGATAGAGGAGAGGATAGGATAGAGGATGGGATTGGATAGAGGATAGGATAGGATAGAGGATAGGATAGGATAGAGGACAGGATAGGATAGAGGATATGATAGGATACAGGATAGGATAGGATAGAGGATAGGATAGGATAGAGGATAGGATAGGATTGAGGATCGGATAGGATAGAGGATAGGATAGGATAGCCGATAGGATTGAGGATAAGATAGGATAGAGGATAGGATAGGATAGGGTAGATGATAGGATAGAGGATTGGTTAGGATAGAGGATACGATACTATAGAGGATAGGAAAGCTTAGACGGTAGGATAGAGGATTGGATAGGATAGAGGATACGATACGATAGAGGATAGGATAGGATAGAGTATAGGGTAGGACAGGGAATAGGATAGGATAGAGGATAGGATAGGATAGAGGATAGGATAGGATAGAGGATAGGATAGGATAGGATAGAGCATAGGATAGGATTGAGGATAGGATAGGATAGAGGATAGGATAGAAGATATTATAGGAGAGCGGATATTATAGGATAGAGGATAGGATAGGATTGAGGATAGGAAAGGATAGGATTGAGGATAGGATAGGATAAATAATATTACAGGATGGAGGATACGAAATTATAGAGGATATGATAGGATAGAGGATAGGATAGGATAGAGGATAGGATAGGATAGAGGATAGGATAGGGTAGAGGATAGGATAGGATAGAGGATAGGATAGGATCGAGAAGAGGATTTGACAGAGGATAGGATAGGATAGAGGATAGGATAGGATAGAGGGCAGGATAGGATAGAGAATAGAATAAGATAGAGGATAGGATAGGATTGAGGATAGGATAGGATAGATGATAGGATAGAGGATTGGATAGGATTCAGGATATTATGGGATAGAGGATAGGATAGGATAGGATAGGATAGAGGATAGGATAGGATAGAGGATAAGATAGGATTGAGGATTGGATAGGATAGAGGATAGGATAGGATTGAGGATAGGATAGGATAGAGGATAGGATACAGGATAGGATAGGATAGAGGATAGGATAGGGTAGAGAATAGAATAAGATAGAGGATAGGATAGGATTGAGGATAGGATAGGATAGATGATAGGATAGAGGATTGGATGGGATACAGGATACGATACGATAGAGGAGAGGATAGGATAGAGGATGGGATTGGATAGAGGATAGGATAGGATAGAGGATAGGATAGGATAGAGGACAGGATAGGATAGAGGATATGATAGGATACAGGATAGGATAGGATAGAGGATAGGATAGGATAGAGGATAGGATAGGATTGAGGATCGGATAGGATAGAGGATAGGATAGGATAGCCGATAGGATTGAGGATAAGATAGGATAGAGGATAGGATAGGATAGGGTAGATGATAGGATAGAGGATTGGTTAGGATAGAGGATACGATACTATAGAGGATAGGAAAGCATAGACGGTAGGATAGAGGATTGGATAGGATAGAGGATACGATACGATAGAGGATAGGATAGGATAGAGTATAGGGTAGGACAGGGAATAGGATAGGATAGAGGATAGGATAGGATAGAGGATAGGATAGGATAGAGGATAGGATAGGATAGGATAGAGCATAGGATAGGATTGAGGATAGGATAGGATAGAGGATAGGATAGAAGATATTATAGGAGAGCGGATATTATAGGATAGAGGATAGGATAGGATTGAGGATAGGAAAGGATAGGATTGAGGATAGGATAGGATAAATAATATTACAGGATGGAGGATACGAAATTATAGAGGATATGATAGGATAGAGGATAGGATAGGGTAGAGGATAGGATAAGATAGAGGATAGGATAGGGTAGAAGATAGGATAAGATAGAGGATAGGATAGAATAGAGTACAGGATAGTATAGAGGATAAGATAGGATAGCGGATAGGATAGGATAGAGGATAGGATAGGATAGATGATAGGATAGGATAGAGGATATGATAGGATAGAGGATAGGATAGAGGATATTATAGGATAGAGGATAGGATAGGATTGAGGATAGGATAGGATAGAGAATAGGATGCGATAGAGGATAGGATAGGATAGAGGATAGGATAGGATACAGAAGACAATAGGATAGGATAGAGGATAGGATAGGATTGAGGATAGGATAGGATAGAGGATAATATAGGATAGAGGAAAGGATAGGATAGAGGATAGGATAGGATAGAGGATAGGATAGGATAGAGTATAGGTTAGGATAGAGGATAGGATAGGATTGAGGAGAGGATAGGATTGAGGAGAGGATAGGATAGAGGATAGGATAGGATAGAGCATAGGATGGGATTGAGGATAGGATAGGATAGATGATAGGATCGGATAGAGGATATGATAGGATAGAGGATAGGATTGGATTAAGGATAGGATAGGATTGAGTATAGGATAGGATAGATGATAGGATAGGATAGAGGATATGATAGGATAGAGGATAGGATAGGATTAAGGATAGGATAGGACAGAGAATAGGATATGATAGAGGATAGGACTGGATAGAGGATAGGATAGGATAGGATAGAGGATAGGATAGGATAGGATAGAGGATAGGATAGGATAGAGGATTGGATAGGACAGAGGATAGGATAGGATAGAGGATACGATAGGATAGAGGATATGATAGGATAGAGGATAGGATAGGATAGGATAGAGGATAGGATAGGATAGAGGACAGGATAGGATAGAGGATAGGATAGGATAGATGATAGGATAATATAGAGAATAGGATAGGATAGAGGATAGGATAGGACAGAGAATAGGATAGGATAGAGGATAGGATAGGATAGAGGATAGGATAGGATAGGATAGGATGGAGGATTGGATAGGATAGAGGATTGGATAGGACAGACGATAGGATAGGATAGAGGATAGGATAGGATAGAGGATATGATAGGATAGAGGATAGAATAGGATAGAGGATAGGATAGGATTGAGGATCGGATAGGATTGACGATAGGATAGGATAGAGGATAGGATAGTATAGAGCATAGGATAGGATTGAGGATACGATAGGATAGATGATAGGATAGGATAGAGGATTGGATAGGATAGAGTATAGGATAGGATAGAGGGTAGGATAGCGGAATGGATAGGATAGAGGATACGATACGATAGAGGTTAGGATAGGATAGAGGATAGGATAGGACAGAGGATAGGAAAGGATAGAGGATAGGATAGGATATAGGATATGATAGGATAGAGGATAGGATAGGATAGGGTGGGGATCGGATAGGGTAGATGATAGGATAGGATAGAGGATAGGATAGGATTGAGGATAGCATAGGATTGAGGATAGGATAGGATAGAGGATAGGATAGGATTGAGGATAGGATGGGATAGAGGATAGGATAGAGGATATTATAGGATAGAGGATAGGATAGGATTGAGGATAGGATTGGATACAGGATAGGATAGTATATATGATATTATGGGATGGAGGATAGTATATTATAGAGGATAGGATAGGATAGACGATAGGATAGGGGATTGGATTGGATAGAGGATAGGATAGGATAGAGGATAGGATAGGATAGAGGATAGGATAGGATAGGATAGAGGATAGGATAGGATAGGATAGGATGGAGGATAGGATAGGATAGAGGATTGGATAGGACAGACGATAGGATAGGATAGAGGATAGGATAGGATAGAGGATATGATAGGATAGAGGATAGGATAGGATAGAGGATAGGATAGGATTGAGGATCGGATAGGATTGACGATAGGATAGGATGGAGGATAGGATAGTATAGAGCATAGGATAGGATTGAGGATAGGATAGGATAGATGATAGGATAGGATAGAGGATTGGATAGGATAGAGGATAGGATAGGACAGAGGATTGGAAAGGATAGAGGATAGGATAGGATATAGGATATGATAGGATAGAGGATAGGATAGGATATAGGATATGATAGGATAGAGGATAGGATAGGATAGGGTGGGGATCGGATAGGGTAGATGATAGGATAGGATAGAGGATAGGATAGGATTGAGGATAGGATAGAATAGAGTACAGGATAGTATAGAGGATAAGATAGGACAGAGGATAGGATAGGATAGAGGACAGGATAGGATAGAGGGTAGGATAGCGGATTGGATAGGATAGAGGATACGATACGATAGAGGATAGGATAGGATAGAGGACAGGATAGGACAGAGGATATTATAGGATAGGATAGATGATAGGATAATAAAGAGAATAGGATAGGATAGACGATAGGACAGGATAGAGGATAGGGTAGGATTCGCGGATAGGATAGGATAGAGGATAGGGTAGGATAGAGAATAGAATAGGATAGAGGATAGGATAGGATAGAGGATAGGATAGGATTGAGGATAGGATAGGATAGCGGGTAGGATAGGATGGAGGATAGGATAGGATAGAGAATAGGATAGGATAGAGGATAGGATAGTATAGAGGATAGGATAGGATTGAGGATAGGATAGGATAGATGATAGGATAGGATAGAGGATTGGATAGGATAGAGGATAGGATAGAGGATTAGATAGGATTGAGGATATTATGGGATAGAGGATAGGATAGGGTAGGATAGAGGATAGGATAGGGTAGGATAGAGGATAGGATAGGATTGAGGATAGGATTGGATACATGATAGGATAGGATATATGATATTATGGGATGGAGGATACGATATTATAGAGGATAGGATAGGATAGACGATAGGATAGGGGATTGGATAGGATAGAGCATAGGATAGGATAGAGGATAGGATAGGATAGAGGATAGGATTGAGGATATAATTGGATACAGGACAGGATAGGATATATGATATTATAGGATGGAGGATACGATATTATAGAGGATAGGATAGGGTAGACGATAGGATAGGGGATTGGATAGGATAGAGGATAGGATAGGACAGAGGATAGGATAGGATAGAGGATAGGATAGGATAGAGGATAGGTTAGGATAGAGGATAGGATAGGATAGAGGATAGGATAGGATTGAGGATAGCATAGGATTGAGGATAGGTTAGGATAGAGGATAGGATAGGATTGAGGATAGGATGGGATAGAGGATAGGATAGAGGATATTATAGGATAGAGGATAGGATAGGATAGAGGATAGGATAGGATTGAGGATAGGATAGGATAGAGGGTAGGATAGGATGGAGGATAGGATAAGATAGAGAATAGGATAGGATAGAGGATAGGATAGGATAGAGGATACGATAGGATTGAGGATAGGATAGGACAGAGAATAGGATAGGATAGAGGATAGGATAGGATAGAGGATAGAATAGGATAGGATAGAGGATAGGATAGGATAGAGGATAGGATAGGATAGAGGATAGGATAGGATAGAGAATAGAATAGGATAGAGGATAGGATAGGATTGAGGATAGGATAGGATAGAGCATTGGATAGGATAGACAATAGCATAGGATAGAGGATAGGATAGGATGGAGGATAGGGTAGGATTGAGGATAGGATAGGATAGATGATAGGATAGGATAGAGGATAGGATAGAGGATTGGATAGGATAGAGGATAGGATAGGATAGAGGATAAGATAGGATAGAGGATAGGATAGGATAGAGAATAGGATAGGATTGAGGATAGGATAGCATAGAGGATAAGATAAGATACAGGATAGGATAGAGGATATTATAGGAGAGAGGATATTATAGGAGGTAGGATATTATAGGATAGAGGATAGGATAGGATTGAGGATAGGATAGGATAGAGGATAGGATATGATAGGATTGAGGATAGGATAGGACAGCGGATACGATAGAGGATAGGATAGGATAGAGAATAGGATAGGATATATGATATTATAGGATGGAGGATAAGATATTATAGAGGATAGGAAAGGATAGACGGTAGGATAGAGGATTGGATAGGATAGCGGATACGATACGATAGAGGATAGGATAGGATGGAGTATAGGGTAGGACAGAGAATAGGATAGGATTGAGGATAGGATATTATACATGATACGATTTTATAGAGGATATTATAGGATAGAGGACCGCATAGGACAGGGGATACGATATTATAGAGGATACGATATTATAGAGAATAGGATAGGATACACGATAGGATGGGGGACTGGATAGGATAGAGGATAGGATAGGATTGAGGATAGCATAGGATTGAGGATAGGATAGGATAGAGGATAGGATAGGATTGAGGATAGGATGGGATAGAGGATAGGATAGAGGATATTATAGGAGAGAGGATAGGATAGGATAGAGGATAGGATAGGATTGAGGATAGGATAGGATAGAGGGTAGGATAGGATGGAGGATAGGATAGGATAGAGAATAGGATAGGATAGAGGATAGGATAGGATAGAGGAGAGGATAGGATTGAGGATAGGATAGGATAGATGATAGGATAGGATAGAGGATTGGATTGGATAGAGGATAGGATAGAGGATTGGATAGGATTGAGGATATTATGGGATAGAGGATAGGATAGTGTAGGATAGAGGACAGGATAGGATTGAGGATAGGATTGGATACAGGATAGGATAGGATATATGATATTATAGGATGGAGGATACGATATTATAGAGGATAGGATAGGATAGACGATAGGATAGGGGATTGGATAGGATAGAGCATAGGATAGGATAGAGGATAGGATAGGATAGAGGATAGGATAGGATAGAGGATAGGATAGGATTGAGGATAGGATTGGATACAGGATAGCATAGGAAAGGATAGAGGATAGGATAGAGGATTGGATATGATAGAGTATACGATACGATAGAGGATAGGATAGGATCGAGGATAGGATTTGACAGAGGATAGGATAGGATAGAGGACAGGATAGGATAGAGAATAGAATAGGATAGAGGATAGGATAGGATTGAGGATAGGATAGGATAGAGGATAGGATAGGATAGGATAGAGCATAGGATAGGATTGAGGATAGGATAGGATAGAGGATAGGATAGAAGATATTATAGGAGAGCGGATATTATAGGATTGAGGATAGGATAGGATTGAGGATAGGATAGGATAGAGGATAGGATAGGATAGAGGATAGGATAGGATAGAGGATAGGATAGGATTGAGGATAGGATAGGATAGAGGCTATTATAGAGGATTGGATAGGATAGAGGATACGATACGATAGAGGATAGGATAGGATAGAGGATAGGATAGGATAGATGATAGGATAGAATAGAGTACAGGATAGTATAGAGGATAAGATAGGATAGAGGATAAGATAGGATAGAGGATAGGATAGGATTGAGGATACGATACGATAGAGGATTGGATAGGATTGAGGATAGGATAGGACAGAGGAGAGGATAGGATAGAGGATAGGATAGGATAGAGGATTGGATAGGATTCAGGATATTATGGGATAGAGGATAGGATAGGATAGAGGATAAGATAGGATTGAGGATAGGATAGGATAGATGATAGGATAGAGGATTGGATGGGATACAGGATACGATACGATAGAGGATAGGATAGGATAGAGGATAGGATTGGATAGAGGATAGGATAGGATAGAGGATAGGATAGGATAGAGGACAGGATAGGATAGAGGATATGATAGGATACAGGATAGGATAGGATAGAGGATAGGATAGGATAGAGGATAGGATAGGATTGAGGATCGGATAGGATAGAGGATAGGATAGGATAGCCGATAGGATTGAGGATAAGATAGGATAGAGGATAGGATAGGATAGAGGATAGGATAGGGTAGATGATAGGATAGAGGATTGGATAGGATAGAGGATACGATACTATAGAGGATAGGAAAGGATAGACGGTAGGATAGAGGATTGGATAGGATAGAGGATACGATACGATAGAGGATAGGATAGGATAGAGTATAGGGTAGGACAGGGAATAGGATAGGATAGAGGATAGGATAGGATAGAGGATAGGATAGGATAGATGATAGGATAGGAGAGAGGATAAGATAGGATAGAGGATAGGATAGGATAGAGAATAGGACAGGGTAGAGGATAGGATAAGATAGAGGATAGGATAAGGTAGAGGATAGGATAAGATAGAGGATAGGATAGAGTAGAGTACAGGGTATTATAGAGGATAAGGTAGGATAGAGGATAGGATAGGATAGAGGATAGGATAGGATTGAGGATAGGATAGGATAGAGGATAGGATAGGATAGAGGATAGGATAGGATAGAGGATAGGATAGGATAGAGGATAGGATAGGATAGAGGATACGATAGGATAGAGGATAGGATAGGATAGAGGATAGGATAGGATAGAGGATAGGATAGAGCATAGGATATAGGATAGGATAGGATAGGATAGAGGATAGGATAGGATAGACGATAGGATAGGATAGAGGATAGGATATGATAGAGGATAGGATAGGATAGAGGATAGGATAGGATAGAGGATAGGATAGGATTGGGGATAGGATAGGATAGAGGATAGGATAGAGGATTGGATAGGATAGGGGATACGATACGATAGAGGATAGGATAGGATAGAGGATAGGATAGGATAGATGATATTATAGGATGGAGGATACGATATTATTGAGGATAGGATAGGATAGACGATAGGATAGGGGATTGGATAGGATAGAGGATAGGATAGGATAGAGCACAGGATAGGGTAAAGGATAGGATAAGATAGAGGATAGGATAGAATAGAGTACAGGATAGTATAGAGGATAAGATAGGATAGAGGATAGGATAGGATAGAGGATAGGATAGGGTAGAGGATAGGATAAGATAGAGGATAGGGTAGGGTAGAGGATAGGATAAGATAGAGGATAGGATAGGATAGATGATAGGATAGGATAGAGTACAGGATAGTATAGAGGATAAGATAGGATAGAGGATAGGATAGGATAGAGGATAGGATAGGATTGAGGATACGATACGATAGAGGATAGTATAGGATTGAGGATAGGATAGGACAGAGGATAGGATAGGATAGAGGATATCATAGAGGATTGGATAGGATTGAGGATATTATGGGATAGAGGATAGGATAGGATAGAGGATAGGATAGGATTGAGGATAGGATAGGATAGAGGATATTATAGAGGATTGGATAGGACAGAGGATACGATACGATAGAGGATAGGATAGGATAGAGGATAGGATAGGATAGATGATAGGATAGAATAGAGTACAGGATAGTATAGAGGATAAGATAGGATAGAGGATAGGATAGGATAGAGGATAGGATAGGATAGAGGATAGGATAGGATTGGGGATAGGATAGGATAGAGGAAAGGATAGAGGATTGGATAGGATAGGGGATACGATACGATAGAGGATAGGATAGGATAGAGGATAGGATAGGATAGAGGATAGGATAGGATAGAAGATAGGATAGGATAGAGGATAGGATAGGATAGATGATATTATAGGATGGAGGATACGATATTATTGAGGATAGGAGAGGATAGACTATAGGATAGGGGATTGGATAGGATAAGATAGAGGATAGGATAGGTTAGAGGATAGGATAAGATACAGGATAGGATAGGATAGAGGATAGGATAGGATAGATGATAGGATAGAATAGAGTACAGGATAGTATAGAGGATAAGATAGGATAGAGGATAGGATAGGATAGAGGACAGGATAGGATTGAGGATACGATACGATAGAGGATAGTATAGGATTGAGGATAGGATAGGACAGAGGATAGGATAGGATAGAGGATATCATAGAGGATTGTATAGGATTGAGGATATTATGGGATAGAGGATAGGATAGGATAGGATAGAGGATAGGATAGGATAGAGGATAGGATAGGATAGAGGATAGGATAGGATAGAGGATAGGATAGGATAGAGGATAGGATAGGATAGAGGATAGGATAGGATAGAGGATAGGATAGGATAGAGGATAGGATAGGATAGAGGATAGGATAGGATAGAGGATAGGATAGGATAGAGGATAGGATAGGATAGAGGATAGGATAGGATAGAGGATAGGATTTGACAGAGGATAGGATAGGATAGAGGATAGGATAGGATAGAGGATAGGATAGGATAGAGGATAGGATTGGATAGAGGATAGGATAGGATAGAGGATAGGATAGGATAGAGGACAGGATAGGGTAAATGATAGGATAAGATAGAGGATAGGATAGAATAGAGTACAGGATAGTATAGAGGATAAGATAGGATAGAGGATAGGATAGGGTAGAGGATAGGATAGGATTGAGGATACGATACGATAGAGGATAGGATAGGATTGAGGATAGGATAGGACAGAGGATAGGATAGGATAGAGGATAGGATAGGATAGAGAATATGATAGAGGATTGGATAGGATTCAGGATATTATGGGATAGAGGATAGGATAGGATAGGATAGAGGATAGGATACGATAGAGGATAAGATAGGATTGAGGATAGGATAGGATAGAGGCTAGGATAGGATTGAGGATAGGATAGGATAGAGGATAGGATAGAGGATAGGATAGGGTAGAGGATAGGTTAGGATAGAGGATAGGATAGGATCGAGAAGAGGATTTGACAGAGGATAGGTTAGGATAGAGGATAGGATAGGATAGAGGGCAGGATAGGATAGAGAATAGAATAAGATAGAGGATAGGATAGGATTGAGGATAGGATAGGATAGATGATAGGATAGAGGATTGGATATGATAGAGGATACGATACGATAGAGGATAGGATAGGATAGAGGATAGGATAGGATAGATGATAGGACAGAGGATAGGATAGGATAGAGGATAGGATAGGATAGAGGATTGGATAGGATTCAGGATATTATGGGATAGAGGATAGGATAGTATAGGATAGAGGATAGGATAGGATAGAGGATAAGATAGGATTGAGGATTGGATAGGATAGAGGATAGGATAGGATTGAGGATAGGATAGGATAGATGATAGGATAGAGGATTGGATGGGATACAGGATACGATACGATAGAGGATAGGATAGGATAGAGGATAGGATTGGATAGAGGATAGGATAGGATAGAGGATAGGATAGGATAGAGGACAGGATAGGATAGAGGATATGATAGGATACAGGATAGGATAGAATAGAGGACAGGATAGGATAGAGGATATGATAGGATACAGGATAGGATAGGATAGAGGATAGGATAGGATAGAGGATAGGATAGGATTGAGGATCGGATAGGATAGAGGATAGGATAGGATAGCCGATAGGATTGAGGATAAGATAGGATAGAGGATAGGATAGGATAGAGGATAGGATAGGGTAGATGATAGGATAGAGGATTGGTTAGGATAGAGGATACGATACTATAGAGGATAGGAAAGCATAGACGGTAGGATAGAGGATTGGATAGGATAGAGGATACGATACGATAGAGGATAGGATAGGATAGAGTATAGGGTAGGACAGGGAATAGGATAGGATAGAGGATAGGATAGGATAGAGGATAGGATAGGATAGATGATAGGATAGGATAGAGGATAGGATAGGATAGAGGATAGGATAAGATAGAGGACAGGATAGGGTAAAGGATAGGATAAGGTAGGGGATAGGATAGAGGATAGGATAGGATAGAGGATAGGATAATATAGAGGATAGGATAGGATAGAGGATAGGATAGGATAGAGGATAGGATAGGATAGAGGATAGGATAGGATAGAGGATAGGATAGGATAGAGGATAGGATAGGATAGAGGATAGGATAGAGGATAGGATATAGGATAGGATAGGATAGGATAGAGGATAGGATAGGATAGAGGATAGGATAGGATTGGGGATAGGATAGGATAGAGGATTGGATAGGATAGGGGATACGATACGATAGAGGATAGGATGGGATAGAGGATAGGATGGGATTGAGGATAGGATAGGATAGACGATATTATAGAGGATTGGATAGGATAGAGGATACGATACGATAGAGGATAGGATAGGATAGAGGATAGGATAGGATAGATGATAGGATAGAATAGAGTACAGGATAGTATAGAGGATAAGATAGGATAGAGGATAGGATAGGACAGAGGATAGGATAGGATAGAGGATAGGATAGGATAGAGGATAGGATAGAGGATTGGATACAAGTTAGGACATTATGGGATAGGGGATAGGATAGGATAGGATAGAGGATAGGATAGAGGATTGGATAGGATTGAGGATATTATGGGATAGAGGATAGGATAGGATAGGATAGAGGATAGGATAGGATAGAGGATAGGATAGGATAGAGGATAGGATAGGATAGAGGATAGGATAATATAGAGGATAGGATAGGATAGAGGATAGGATAGGATAGAGGATAGGATAGGATAGAGGATAGGATAGGATAGAGGATAGGATAGGATAGAGGATAGGATAGAGGATAGGATATAGGATAGGATAGGATAGGATAGAGGATAGGATAGGATAGAGGATAGGATAGGATAGAGGATAGGATAGGATTGGGGATAGGATAGGATAGAGGATAGGATAGAGGATTGGATAGGATAGTTGATACGATACGATAGAGGATAGGATAGGATAGAGGATAGGATAGGATAGATGATATTATAGGATGGAGGATACGATATTATTGAGGATAGGATAGGATAGACGATAGGATAGGGGATTGGATAGGATAGAGGATAGGATAGGATAGAGGACAGGATAGGGTAAAGGATAGGATAAGATAGAGGATAGGATAGAATAGAGTACAGGATAGTATAGAGGATAAGATAGGATAGAGGATAGGATAGGATAGAGGATAGGATAGGATAGAGGATAGGATATGATAGAGGATAGGATGGGATTGAGGATAGGATAGGATAGACGATATTATAGAGGATTGGATAGGATAGAGGATACGATACGATAGAGGATAGGATAGGATAGAGTTTAGGATAGGATAGATGATAGGATAGAATAGAGTACAGGATAGTATAGAGGATAAGATAGGATAGAGGATAGGATAGGACAGAGGATAGGATAGGATAGAGGATATCATAGAGGATTGGATAGGATAGGGGATAGGATAGGATAGAGGATAGGATAGGATAGAGGATAGGATAGGATAGAGGATAGGATAGGATAGAGGATAGGATAGGATAGAGGATAGGATAGGATAGAGGATAGGATATGATAGAGGATAGGATGGGATTGAGGATAGGATAGGATAGACGATATTATAGAGGATTGGATAGGATAG